>NW_025974443.1:0-6830 GCF_021869965.1 Rhincodon typus
ATGCGTTCGAAATTCCCATCCAAATCATTTCTATACATGACAAAGAGGACCCAGAACCAATCCTTGTGCAACACCGCTGGTCAAAGGCCTCCAGTCTGTAAAGCAACCCTTCATCATTACTCTCTGTCTCCTGCTGTTAAGCCAATTATCTACCCAATTGGCAACCTCACCCTGAATCCCTGTGACCTAACCATACGAATTAATCTCCCATGCGGAACCTTGTCAAAGGCTTTACTAAAATCGAAATAAACAACGTCTACTGCTCTGCCATCATCAACATTTTTTGGTAACTTACTCAAAAAACTCAATCAAGCTTGTCAGGTTCGATTTTCCTGGAACAAAACCATGCTGATTATACCTAATCAATTTTTGTCTCTTTAAATGTGCATAAATGTTATCTTTTATAATGTCCTCCGGCAATTTACCCAAAACGGAAGTCGGACTCACAGGTCTATAGTTCCCCGGTTTCTCCTCACAATCTTTCTTAAACCAAGTTACAACGTTAGCCAACGCTCCAGTCATCAGGCACCTCACCCGTAGTTGTAAATGATGCAAATATTTCTGCAAGGGGTCTTGTGAAAAAGTTACCCCCAAGGTCCCTTTTAAATCTTTTCCCTCTCACATTAAAACTATGGCCACGAGTTTTGGACTCTCCTACCCTGATAAGGTCTCCCCCTCAACTCTCTGCGGGATGTTCCTCATCCTGCTGAGCATTGGGTTCTCAGTCATCCAATTTTGAGGTTAGTGAAATGACTTCACCAAGAATCCCCGACAATCCATTCTGGCTACCACCCTCGGTTGGATGTTCCTGATCCTGTTGAGCATCAGACCCTCAATGAGCCCATTCTCAGCTGTGGTGAGCGAGCCAACTTCTCCGATAATCTTGCTCAGAAAATTCTCAGGAATTCGCCTCTTGTCGAATAATTATCCCCCTCTCGAGCACAGGCGCAGCCATCGTCCCCGACTCAGTCCTGTTGATCAAGATGACCTCTTCCGGAACTCTTCACTCGCTTGGTGCTACCACATTCTATTGGATGCTCCTCATTCTGCGGATCACTAGGTCCCCTGCGATTGAAATCCAGTCGTGGTGTGGGAGTGGACTTCACCCAGAATATTCTGCCATTTCTTCTCACGGCTGCCTTTCGGTTGATTCTCCTCCTTCTGCTGAGTACCGGTTCTTCAGCAAACTTCTCCTCAGCCGTTGTAATCCAGTTGATTCATCCCCGAGTCCTCCTCATTTACTTCTCATTGACATATTCTGTTTGATCTCTTCATCCAGCTAAACACTGGGTTCTCTGTGATCCCTTTCCCAGACCTTTTGAATCAAGTGATTTCTCCCAGAATTCGCCGACTTGCTTCTCAATCGCGTATTGTTTTCGGACGCTCCTCATCCTGCTTACTGCTGGATCCTCTGCAAAAGGTTCTGTAATGATTGCACGTTGTACCAGTTTCCGTGCATCTATTGATTTCATAATCTGCTTAGTTTTAAGATCTGAACCAGTTTCATATTCTGGATGAGTTGTAATCCTGTGCTGTGCAAATTTTTTCAATCCATTTCCTCTCACCCAATCCTCGTACACAAGGGCTGACACTCTCATCTCACCTCTGGGATTTAGATTTTTGTTTGTCCATATTTAAAGCACGGTCATGATAGGGTCAGGAACAGAGTCCGTCTCATTTCACGCGTTAACAGTGTAATACAACGTTGCGGCTGGTATTCTCAATGTAAAGGTGGGACTTTCACCCTCACAAGGGCTGTGCGGTGGTCACTCTTACTGATACTGTCATGGACAGAATCATGTGTAGCCTGTAGAGTATTAAAGATGAGGTCAAATACGTTTTACCTTCTTGTTCGTTTCCTCACCAGCTGCTACAGATCCAGGTAAGAATCTATGTCCTTTAGAACTGATCTGAAGTGTTGCTGTTGAGCCAGTCTTGGTGGTGAATAGTGACATCCCAACACAGAGTATACTTAGCGCCTTTGCCACCCTCGGTATTTCCCCCAAGTTTTGTTTCACATTGAGAAGGGTTGCTGGATCAGCCGATGGAGGACGGGCCGTTGTAAACAGCAGAAAGTTTCCTCACCGATATTCAACCTGAAGCCATCAGACTTCACGAAGTCCCGAACTTGTAGCAGCCTCCCAGGACAAATCCCTGCACACTGTATATCAGAGATAGTAGGAACTGCAGATGCTGGACAATCTGAGATAACAAGGTGTCGAGCTGGATGAACACAGCAGGCCAAGCAGCATCATAGGAGCAGGAAGGCTGACGTTTCGGGTCTAGACCCTTCATCAGAAAATGTATATCACCCTGCCGCCCACCCCAGCTGGGCCTGTCCTGCAAGTGGGACAGGACATACCTGGGGATGCCGATGGTGGTATTTGGGAAATTATCTGTGAGCGACAATTCAGTGAGTATAACTATAAGAGACTGTTGCTTGACTTGCCCTTGAGACCACTCTCCCAATTTTGACAGGAGCCGCGAGATGCTGGTGACAAGATTTTGCAGGGTCGACGGGTTTGTTTCGGACATTGTCTTTTCCGGTTACCAGGTCCATGCCAAGTGCTACGTCTGATTTTATTTCTTTGTTGAGGCTTCTTTGCAATAAATACCACTGATGGCTGCAAAGCCTGTTTAGAAAGCAGTTGACAGTCAACCACATTGCTGTGGGTCTGGAGTCACACGTAGGTCAGACTAGGTGATGATGGCTGCTGTCCTTTCTTGAAGGATATTCGTGGGCCACATGTTTTTTTTCCAAAAGTCGGCAATGATTTTATACATCATCCGTAGGTATTAAAAACAGTTTTCTGTTGAACTGAAATTTCTCCAGCTGTCGCCGCAGAATTCGAAAATTGGATCCCAGAACATTAGCTGATCTTCTGTATTAATAGTTTGGAGATAATGCCACTGGTTATCGCCTTCCGTCGATTTTATGTTAACGTGATTTTGTGAAGCACCTCACAGCGCTTAAAACATAAATATTTCAAAATCACTGAAATATTTCGTCTCTCGGGCCTAAGAGAATTAGTACTGTACACATTTCAACGCAGTGAAGAAAAAACTGAACGATCCTTTCCAGGCTGTGTCATTCAGACAACTGTACAGGCAAAATCTTTTATTTAAATTTATTTTTGATTGTTACTGAAGTCATGCTTTACCAAAGCTGGAATTCATGTCTTGTACGCATCAGAATACCAGCTGAAAGAAAAAAGGAACAACATGCATATCGCATCAGAGGGTAGCGCTGATTGTTCAGCAAGTGCACGTCCACTGATAGGCGTGAGGTATCAATTCAAATCTGGTCACATTTTTCTGACACATATAATAAATCGAACGAGATTAAATTACTTTTGGCCCTTGGAATATTTGTGTTCATCTGTTTTCTTAGTGACTGCAACAATTAACTTCTTTACATCTGCAATGTACAACCATGTTTAGAGAAATATATGCTGGTTGTGTTTTTAAAATCAACCACGATTCTTCACAGAAAAAAAAGAACGACAGTTCCTGATGTAAGGTTCAAATTTTCCGAACATTGAACAAAAAAACTAACTCCCAATTCTCATGTGAATCAAATATACCTCCTCGCATTGCAAAAGCGCATCTTGCTACCCTCCTATCCTTTCGGCAACATTGGCATATTCAAGGACGATTGAAATATTAACCTTTCCACCATTTGCCAGGTACTTTGATCAGCACCTCTCGCAAATCCATCGAGACAAGGTCTCGTTCCACTTCATTGCTGGAGGATAGTAATGGTTAATTTAAACTGTTTCTCAGTTACTGCTGGAGATTAAGGACTGTTTCTATGTTTGCTAATTATGTCACTGGAGGCTTTCCACTTCCTAAAAAAATTAATAAAAGACTCATTTCAACGTGTGCTAACGCAGTGTGCAGAGAAGCATTACGATTGGGCAGTAGCAGCAAATTTCGGCATCAAAGAGAGAGAGCAAGAGAGAGAGAAAAAATATTCAATGCTTTCAAGATAGTAATGGACCAGAAGCTGAGAATAGTTTGCAATATCACAGCAACAAGGAAGAGTTTGTTCTGCCGCCTTTTACTATCTTTCCACAAGTTATAATCAGCTACCAGCAGAATACCGGATTGAATATGTTCTTCAAGTTATTCAGGCAGGATATTACCCCATTCTTGCTATTATTGGGGTCCCGGGTAAGTCTTTGCATGAGAGAATTAATTGTATCAGTCATGTTGCTTTCATAAGTGTTACTTTAGTTGAAAATTGAGACAGACCTTCTTTTTTGCTCTCTCTTGCCAATATCTCATACAGATCCCACATTTTGTGACCTGCAATATTATTGTAAAGAGGTCGGCAGAGACTCGATGGACTGAAGGTCCTCTTCTTTTCCTTATGACTCCATGAATCATTTGACCATCAGTTAGTCTCATTCCAATGCCATCTCTTACACCAGTCCAGTCTCTACCATCTCCATGATCCTCCGTCTACCCTTTTGCATGCAAACAACTCTCTGCTTATATTAAATCCAGATTTGACGCTTCTAATGATTTCCCCGTCACGCTGCTATTTGTAAACGTTGCCAAACATCAGCTCATTCCAAAATGTACAGCTCATATCCGAAATAAGAACTACTTGTGTCCAACAATCCTTCCTGACACACACTGGCTGCTGTTGTGACAACATGTCGTGTTTTATACTGTGCTTGCTTATCTATGGCCACGCAACCACTCCTTTCTTTCCGCGTTCCCCATTTCTCACAATCACGTCTGTTTCACATGCTCCAGCAAATTGGTTTCCCTTTTTGGTGAAATCGAATTTCTCTTTCTAAGTGAATTTATTTCTCGCTGTATTCCACCCGATTTGTAACAAGTGGCTGCAAGGAGATAATGCTGTGAACGTCGGAACCGTGACTTGGTCCAAGGACATGTGTATTGATGGCATGCGGCATTCCGCTTCTGTTCTACATCCTGACAACCACGATTTCGCAAGTTTAACTCTGTTCTTTGAAACCTGCCTTGGCCTGTGCATTGTACATTGTTCATAAATCATTCCAGGTTCGGCATGAGCTATTTCATGTCGAAATATTACTGAATTTTACTTTCAAATTCAGGGAAATATACGTCTGAAATTGGATATGAGATTGTTATCGCTGAATTGTCTTGGGGCTGTTGCGGGAGCCATTAACTTGTCGATTCTCCCATCTGAAGGACGTTTGCATAGTTTAGCTGTATCATACCTGTCTCCGACTTGACAAATAAAGTGAGCATCTGTTGCAGAAGATGGGAACTTTACAAATGCTGGAAAACTTTAATGTTGAATGAAACACATATTTTCCGGGTTAATCAGCCATACCCCGTCCCCCCGCACCCATCACTCCATGCATCGAGCCCAGGATAAATACTTGAGAAGATATTAATTTGACAAGGAAATCATCACTGAGCTTTGGGACATCCTGCAGCACGACCTGCAGCCAAGCACAGAGAATGGTGCTCCAATCGACGGTTACTGTCAGAGTTCGTCCCAACAACATAGGAAGGAAAAAATGACGAGGTATTGCAGAGTGAATATCGGGAGTTCGGCAGGAGTTTAAAATGTAGGAGCTGGAGGTTAACAAACTGTGGATTACTCCTGGTATCACGGAACAATAAGCATAGGAGGACAGGGCAGATGAATGAGTGGTGGAGGAACTGATGCAGGGGGCTGGGATTCAGATTTTTGGATCATTGAGATTTGTTCTGGGGCAGCGGTGTCGTCAACGAGAGGGAGGGGTTACACCTGAACTGCAGGGGGTACCTCGATCGTCGCGGGGATATTCGCTAGACCTCCCCTCGAGGATTTAAGATCGGCTGCCGGCGGGGTGGTGGGTGGAGGAGGGGGGATGGTGGTGGGGGTGGTGGGGTGGGTGATGTGGGCGGTGTGTTTGTCAGCAGGAGTGAGACCAAAGAGAAGGTCAGTGAGCTAATGAGGGAGGACTGATGAAGTAAGCTACGTTTATTCCAATGCAACACGCCTGGAAGTTAAGGCACTTGAAATCAGGCCATGGATGGGTACAAAACACTGGAATATCATAGCTATTGCAGAAATATGGTTGAGACAGCTCAGTCTTCCGCAGTATAAGTCCTTTTGCAAGGATAGAAAGGGAGGCATGACTGGCGTTTCTGATGAGGGAAATATTTTAGCAGTACTTCGTGAGGATATTCCTTAGCGTTCGTCCAGTGAGTCTACATGCATGGAAATGCAAAATAAGGAAGATGTAATCACTTTCATGGAAATGTATTCCCTGCATCTTCACCACCCCCAGCCACCCCCAAATCCCACCAAAAGTCAGAGGAAAATCTGCAAGCAAATATGTAGGGAGATTGCAGATAGTTGTATGTATATTAGGATTGTAATAGTAGGGATTTAACTTTCCAATCACAGGCTGTGACGACAATGGAATTAATGGGTTGGATGGAGAGGAATTTGTTAAGTGTGTTCTGGAAATTTTTCTCGATTAGTAAATAGATGCACCTACATAAGGAAAAGCAAAACTCCACCTCCTATAGGGAAATAACGGAGGGCAGGTTCTCGATGTGTTAGTGGGGAGCACTTTGTGACCAGTGACCACAATTTCATCAGTCTTACAATATGGAATATTTTAATTAGATTTAAATTCTGGAAAATGATAAATCTGACCCATAAGTTGAAGTTCCAAATTGGTGCTGGACCGATTTTGATGGCGTTAAACGGGAACTTCTGAAAGATGACGGTAACAGGCTGCTCACAGATAAAGGGACGTCTGGCTTTTAAACTGAAAGAACGAGATTTCAGGACCAGCATGTCCCTGTTAGTATGGAGGGCAAAACTGGCA
>NW_025974443.1:6840-8494 GCF_021869965.1 Rhincodon typus
CTGTTAATCCTGCTGTGGATAAACCTCTTTCCACTTTACATGGAACACTTCCTCATCCTGCACCTGTTCCTTCTTCTGCCCCTTACCATCTGTTCTGATTCAAGGTTCTTTTCTTCCTCAACGACATTCTTTGCCTCAGCGCCCTGCTGCGCCTCAATCTCTTACACAGTTTCAATCTGCTCCTCTCTGTGAATCTCCTGTTGTTTTTTTTTTCTCTTCCCCCCACCACCCCCGCACTACAGTATAGCTCTGCCATGAATTCTGATTCTGCAAGACGTTGAATTCTGCAACAACTTGAACTCGTCCTCATCGATATTTTTTACAGGTTTTTCGTTGTTCCACCTCAACCACAATACCAGCATTGAACTCGTGTTTTTTGTTGTTTTTTTTTTCTGAACTGAATTAACACCCCCTCCCCCTCGACCTCTTTGATGTGGACAGTCTGTACCCTCTGTTGGACATCAGACTAAGTGCTCTCCTGCGCACCATCCCGATGGCCCAGATCCTTTGTCTTGAACCATTTGACTGTGTCTGCTGGAACATTACCCATTATCCAGGTAACGAGAGTATTTTAGACATTTTTTTCTATAATGACAACGAAACAGCCATCTAAGCACAAACATAGCAGGCCATGCTGCCTTGGCGAAGGCATATATGGAAGGCAAATCCTTTTGTATTCTCGCAACGTCAGAATTCCTCTCCGTCTGTTGACCTCTCTTCATGAGATGGCAATATTCTGAACGGATCTGATAAATTGGGGTGAGAATAAATTTTGGGACGTTTGCAAATCACAAAGAAGATATTCTCGCCAATAGACGGGACAATTCACATTGAGCTGGCTTTGAATACGAGGAGAGGAATTTTAAAATCTGGACATACAGGACTGGATCCAAAATCATTCAGTAAACACAAGAATCATTGGCCCGAAACGTAAACTCTGTTTTTTCCTTTCACAGATGCTGCCAGACCTGCTGAGCTTTTCCAGCAACTTTGCTTTTGTTTAAAACTTATGAGTGTTTTGTCTTTATGTGAGGTATGGTACAGGCAACAGAGTGTCAGATAAACATATCATTCTAGCAGATGGAAACCCGGACCAGGTCCGTATTGATATACTCAGTTCAAGTGTTCGTCGTGGCATAGGTGAGTGTTTCAGCAGCACAGATTCTGATACAGCACGGAAAATATAAATATAACTAAGTTAGAACAAGCTAGGATTTCTCACAGCAATCAGTAAAATCAGTACAGGATTAAATAGGATGCTGGAATTATGAAATATGTGGTTCAGCCTCAATTGTTTGAACTCAGCATTCTGACCAGTTCCAGCAAAGGACAGGCTACTCCACTGTTGCTGTGGACAGGCACAACATTTGAATTCTACCCTGAACTTTGGAATAAATTACTTGTTTAATGCTGTTCTTAATCCATGTTAGTATATTGGCAGAAATTCAATGTTCTTTAAATTTGCTGGCGAATCCTATGCCTGACTTGTTCACCTTTTCCTTCAAAATCCGGTTAAAATGCATTAACTATTTCTCCACTGTCACAAATGCCATCTTTAAAATCACCATATGATTTCCACTTCGTCAATCCAGTTTGAGTGTGCTTAGTTCCAAAGTGTTTTCTAATGTTATGGATCAGATTACCCTTCCAAAGT
>NW_025974444.1:0-8493 GCF_021869965.1 Rhincodon typus
TGAGATAACAAGGTGTAGAGCTGGATGAACACAGCAGGCCAAGCGGCATCAGAGGAGCAGGAAAGCTGATGTTTCGGGTTTAGACCCTTCTTCAGAAAGGTCTTCATTCCTGAAGAAGGGTCTAGACCCGAAACGTCAGCTTTCCTGCTCCTCTGATGCTGCTTGGCCTGCTGTGTTCATCCAGCCCTATACCTTGTTATCTCAGATTCTCCAGCATCTGCAGTTCCTACTATCTCTGTCAAAGATTTTGTTCATTTCAGATTAAAGTAATTATCAAAACCTGTTAGAATTTCTTCAGAAATATTTTACTTCTTTTTATATTTTGATGATTTATAAAATCATCAGCATCCATGCCTGCTGAATACAGTAGTAAATTTATTTATTCAGCTTGAAAGTTGATATTTCATTTTGAAGCAAATATATATCATAAATGTTTTCTCCTAGATGTCAAATCCTGTGTTATGTTTGACCCATCTGTGATGTTTGATTTTTGAAGTAAGTTATTTCTCCACCCTGTTCTTCTTAATGTAGTTATTCATTCTTAATAATAGAATGTGAATTTGAATTTGCAGCATCTCAATGCTATTTGTAATCTGTTGCACTCTAAACTTTTAATCTATCAGAATCTTCATGTTTTTATATTAATTCTTGTGTTTTCAAGTCTCTTTGAGCTTTTAAAATCTGAGTTCTGAAACAGTTGTTTTCCAAACAAACTTTACAGATCTATTTTGTCTGAGAACTCTGTATCTCCCAAGTGTAACTAGACCTTTACTGCTGTTCCTAACCCAAACTCTTTTTTTTGTACTCTTACCAGCTCTGGGGTGAGGGTTTTAGGCTTGAGTACAGCTTTTATCTTGCCATTCCTTCCAGAAGTTCCAGGGACTGCTTCTCTGCTCAACTGCTTGCAGCTGTAGATAAACTTTCTGAGGAGACTTAAAGTAACAGTGTTTTTGTTTGTCCTCAAAAAAGAAATCTTCTGGATCAAATGGATTATTTTCGCCATTGTTAATTTGAAGTGGTTAGGCAATGCTTCCTTCTCTCCCTACCACCCCCACTGATCACCATGTTGCATGATTGAAAAACCAACCACAACCAATTTGTGTTTGGGTTGATTGTGTCATCCTCCTACCTTTCATAACTGGGTCCAGAGGCCTATAAGATTAACAGTGATAGAGGATGAACCACTCATGGGCCTTAATAAGAAGAAGCACTTGCCTTAACAGTAAGATATTGATCATCACATAATAGTTGTAGATACAAGTGATATTGGCCAGTTAAGAATTGGTATAAAGATTGTCTCGAGCCAGAGATGATACCATCCCCTTTGGGTGACCCCCTGTTCTCAACTCAGGATTATATGAAAGCATGAGATTGGGTGGAGCCTAATGCAATCTCTAACATTAACCCTTTCAGAACCATTACCTTATATAGCAACTGACATAATATTTTGCTGTCTTTTTACATTTGATTAATAAGATCCTGATCTTCCAAATGTTCTAGACTGTTAATCATAGCTTTTAAGGCCAACTTTTGTTTTTATTGCAACAATCCAGAATAATGATGAACAATTCATAGGACCACCAAGCAGACTGTACAAAACAACTCATTCCATGGTGAATAATTTGGCATATAAACAGCATTATATTGTGTTAATCATGTTTTATGTACATTTAGAGGCTTCCATCTGATAATTCCTTGCATTGTTTGTCCTTCACCTTTGAAAGTTTGTGGCACTTTAAAATGTTAAGTCATTTTGTGAATATCGTAATTAGTGTGCTAGTAGCTCTCACCTAAAATGAGCTCAGGTCCTCAGAGTACAATGGAATCTGATTTAGACAGGTAAATTATATGATATATTACCCAACAGATGGCAAAGAGTAATATAAAATTGTATATGCGATACGTTAGCTCGACACATTTTATGTCAATATTAAGTTTGCATCAAAATAAAAGCCTACTGCTCAGTGATGCTTTCTGTACAGTGAACGACCCATGAACCCAAAAAGATTTGCATTCAACTGAACTGCAATCCTGCATGATAAAATAACTGTCCCTTGATTAGAGAATGTGGTCGACATCAATGAGGTGATATTTCCACCAAGTTTTTGCCTGAAGCCAATCTAACCAGTATACACAATCCAAGAATTTCAAATGCAACTTACTCTCAGAGCAAATCCAGTCACCACAACCTTTTGTTCTAGTTTTAGTTTTAAAAAGGAATTAAACTGGAAGTTGGCTTGGTCAACAACACTGGCAGGACCCCAAATTAAGTTAATTGCCTTGGCAAAGATTCATTAATTACACATGTTTGCATGCCTTTGAGAACTTTTTTAATATACTCAAGGATACTAATCTATGTCTTTTCAGTATGATAATGTAGAATATACAGCACAATGAGAACAATCTGTCTATGCAGGTATTTGTGCTGTACTTGAGCCTTCTACCCTGTTTCCTCATCTAATTCTATCAGTGTACACTCTATTTCTTTTTCTCTCATGTGTTTATCTAGCTTCATCTTAAATGCATCCAAACAATTTGCCTCAACCATTCACTGACATGGTGGGTTCCACAGCCTCACCATTCTCTGGCTAAAGATCTTTAGACTGAATTCCCTATCTGATCAATGATGATCTTTTTTAAATTGATGACTTCTAGTTTTGCTCTTCCTCACAAGTGGAAACTGTCTCTGTGTCTACTCCAACAAAACCTTTCATCATTTTAAAAACCTCTATCAGGTTTCACCTCTGTTTTCAAAAGAAAGAAAGCCCACCTTATTGATTCTGTCTAATCTGGACATACATCCACAATTCATCTTGGTAAAGCATGTTTGTCCCCTCTCCGGTATTTCCAAATCTCTATTATAATACGGTGACCAGTACCGTACACTGTACGCTAGTTGGATCTAAGGTTTGATACGTTAATTTTCAAATCAATCCCTCCAAAAATAAATCCCAGTAATTAGATTGGTTTTCAAAGTAGACTTTCAAATATTAAGACATTAATTTGCTGGTAAATAGTTCTGTCATTTTTAAAGTTATTTTTAGTGATTTTCCATCAGGTTACTCACTGGACTGGACCTTTTACTAAAAATGCTTATTTTTATGTGATAAATCTATTTTCATCCGAATTAATAAAACCTCAAACAATATCACTCAAATACATTAAGAAATATTTATTAATGCAAGGGAATGTTATTACTTCTGTTCCAAAATGTCACCATGAATGATTTTATATCCAGCAATATATAAATGAGATAGAGTGGAAAGTTGAATAATTAAATTGGTTGGGAAAGGCGGGGAAGTTTTGTGTTTAATTTGACCCTAGATATACGATTACATCCAAAGCAGAATCTCTATTCCTCAGAATGTTCCATGAATTGTTTGTGAGAAATGCATACTTCAAAAGGTTGCCTCATTGCTGATTTAAATGTGTTATTCAGTATTAAACATAATTGCTTCTTTCTAAAAGTTATGTTTGATCAACATTTACTGTATTAATATTTTTAGAAGATACATCACTGGGGGGTACTTATTTTGTTCTCAACTTCTTGCATTAATGATTTTATAAACGCTCTATATGTCTCCAAAGTCACATCAAAATAAAATGACCACCAACAATTTGCCGATATAAAATGGAAATAAAGCAGCCCCAGTTGGAACTGTGGACAAATTCAGGCACAAATGGGACTAAAGAAATTTAGCCCTTTAAAGAAGCTACATGTTTCTTTAAGCAAAGAAGGTGAAAAGAGAAAGGCAGAACCAGCCAGTCTTGTTACACCTTTGTACCTGCGCATTCTCGACTTGCTTTTCCTCTTCAGTTCCATCATTTGAATCTTTGTTTAGGATTGGAAAGTCACTGCATGAAGCAAATATAACCAATGTATCCCACGCTACCAGTTAAAGGAAGAGCAAGGGGACACTCGCTGACTTGATCAATATTCATCCCTCAACAGCATAAACAGGTTCTCAGATCATTATCACGCTTTTGTTTAGAAAAATGAATTAGAATCAATATAAACTAGCCATTAGTTAATTGACAATTAATGCACCAAGCTACAGAAAAGTTACTTCCTCATAAATTAAGTAACACAAAAGAAAATAACTTAGAGATAGTAGGAACTGCCGATGCTGGAGAATCTGAGATAACAAGGTGTAGAGCTGGATGAAAACAACAGGCCAAGCAGCATCAGAGGAGCAGGAAAGCTGACGTTTCAGGCCTAGACCCTTCTTCAGATCTCATCCTGGATTAGAACATTTTCACTACCCTTCGTTTTCTTTTGCAAAAGGGAACATTCAAGTTTGCCAATTTGATGGTGATTTTCTTCCCAACAGAATTGATGGTAATCCCAACTGAGGAAAAGTTCAGGAATACATCAGGTTGGGGTTTGATGTAGGTTTGAGCAAATTGAAAGGATGAGTGCACTAGAGTCATAGAGTTATAGCCACAGAAACAGACTAATCCATGCCAACCAGATGCCATGTAGTTCTGGACTCCCCGAATCCAGGGAAAAGATGTTGACTATTCACCCTATCCCTGCCTCTCACGATCTTATAAACCCCATAAGGTCACCCCTCAGCCTCCAAAGCGCCAGGGAACATAGCCCCAGCCTATTCAGTTTCTCTTGAGAGCTCAAACCCTCCAACCCTGGCAACATCCTTGTAAATCTTTTCTGAACTGTTTCAAGTTTCAAAACATCTTTCCTAAAGCAGGGAGACCAGGATGGAATGCATCTCCTATCTTATAGGTCCTGGGGAGTGTTGCCAAACAAATAGAACTTGGAGTGCAGGTTCATAGTTCCTTGAAAGATAGGAGATGCAAAGCAGAAAATCATGTATGAAGTCAGCGATATTGGGACATTGACTATATAATTGGGGGACATTGGAAGCATTGGAACAGGGATTGGCCATATTTAGCCCCTCATAGAGTCATAGAGTCATACAGCACAGAAACAGACCCTTCGGTCCAACTCATCTGTACTGACCAGGTATCCCAATTTTACTTTGTCCCATTTGCCAGCATTTGGCCCATATTGCTCTTAACACTTTCTATTCATGTACCCGTCCAAATCCTGCAATTGTACCAGCTTCCACCACTTCCTTTGGTAGCTCATTCCATAAACCCATCACTTTCTGCGTGAAAAAGCTACCCCTCAGATCCTTTTTAAATCTTTTGCCTCTCATCTTAAACCTAAGTCCTCTAGTTTTGGACTTCCCTACCCTAGGAAAAAGACCTTGGCTATTCAACCTATCTATGCCCCTCATGATTTTATAAACCTCTATAAGGTCACCCTTCAGCCTCTGATGCTCTGGGGAAAATAGCCCCAGCCTATTCAGCCTCTCCTGATAACTCAAACCATCCTGTCCCGGTAACATCCTTGTAAATCTTTTATTCACCCTCTCAGGTTTAACAATATCCTTCCTATCGAAGGTGACCAGAATAGAAAGCAGTATTCTAAAAGTGGCCTCAGCAATATTCTGTAGAGCTGCAACATGACAACCCAACTCCCATACTCAATATTCTAACCAATGAAGGCAAGAGTGTGAAACGCTGACTCCACTTTCAAGAAACTGTGCACCTGAACCCTTAGATCTCTTTGTTCAGCAACACTCCCCAGGGCCCTACCATTAACTGTATAAGTTCTGCCCTGGTTTGCCTTACCAACTTGAACGTGTTCCAATTAGATCATCGCTGATCTGAGACCTAACTCACCTTTCTCTGAATTCCTTAATGCCTTGGGTTAATGAAATGTGAAAAATCTCAGTTTTATAATTAAAAATAATTATTTGTGGAAGAGAGTTCTAAACTCTTATCTATCGTTTGTTTGTCGAAGCGTTTTCAAATTTTTCTCCTGTAAAATTTATTCCTGTAAAATTCTAACTTTTAAACTTTTCCCCCTGAACCTTAGACCTCCCCAATTCTGGCAGGAGTGGATTCTCTCCTCTAACCAGATCTATTCCCTTAAATATCATGGGAAGCTTTGAGTAATTCAGAAAGGCTGCTTGGCCAACAGTTTGTAGATGCTTAAAAAGTCTGCCATGGTTAATAATAAGAGTTAGGCAAGACATGGGCAGAGAAATCTAAGCCAATAATTAGAAAGGAGTGATTATCACTCAATAAAAGAGTCTCAGTGATGTCACACACCGCAAGAGCAAGGTTGAAGCCATTATTATTGAATTCCAGCAGAAGCGCAAAGGATTGAATTACTGCTCTGAAACCACTACCAGCTGTTTTATTGTAGTGTTGAATACACCCCTGAATACTTCTCATTTGGTTTGTGCATTGTTTGTTTTTTGCCATTGCACAGTCAAGATGCTGAGCACTTTTGGCAGGTGAACTAATGTGACATCAGTGAGAAGACAATAAAACCAACCGAAGTGATATAACGTCATGCAATGTGTATTAAAATATTTTGGCCAGTAGATTAGCTCACTGTAAATTGTTGGGCCTCATATGAAGATTGTGCCATTGGATCCAAAACAAAATGTCTTATTGAAAATACACAGTAGACTTTCACTTATAGCTGGCAGGCTTGATTTTATGGAATTCACCAAGTTCAGTGCCTTTCCACAGATGGTATCATTATAAGAGCAGCTGTTCTGAGCTGTTACTGTAATAACACTGTCTTCCCACCTCTCCAGTGAAAGACACAAGTGGGTGTCATTTTTGTTGTGTGCAAAGTTAGAAAAAAAGCTTTCACCAAACTGTCATTATAAGCTAATGATGGCTTGGAATTGTTCTTACATAGAATAGTCACTACACATCCATTGTATTCCATTGGCTGTAAAGTGCATTGGGACATCTCAAGGTCATGAAAGGCATGACAGAAATGCAAAGCTTCTTGCTTCTTGTCAATCAAAAATGGCACATAGAGGAAAAATGCCCTCTAGATCTTCAAGGAACTTTATACAATTGTAGTAACAGATCCTGTTCTTGCACTTTTGAAAATCAAAAAAAAATGCTATCTTACATTTGCAGAGTTAGCTGTTTTTAGTAACCTCAGCATTTAATTCCTTGTAACAGACAAATGCACATGGTGAGAAAATTGCAAACTGTTCCTTTAGTGAGACCTTTGTCAGCTAGCATCATTGATGGAGGAGCTGGTCATTCTACATTAAGGAAAGAAAAGAATGGAACTTAGGAAAGTAGAAGTGAGGAATAAAATTAAATTGAACAAAGGAAGGTACCCTAAAGTTGAAATAAATCATAGTGAAGCCTTCACAATTCTATCATGCCTGTAATAATTGCAAACACAGTTTAAGATAGCATGTTCATTCATTTATATAATCAGCTTTTGGTTTAAAATTATGGCAGAAGTAAATTGAACTTAGTATGATACTAAACGTGGAGAGAAACCGAACGAACAGTTAATTGTTCTGCACCTATAAAGTGGGTCTCTATATTTTTCACAGTTTGCAAATTAAGAGATTTGCATTTAAATATGATTTTATTTATGTTACAGGCTTACAGCAGTATTCTCGAATGAATGGGTACATGCATTCAAAGCACAATTGAAGAACAATGAAAATTTAAATTTTACATTATTAATCTACATATCATCACCACTACTGATTGGATTATTACCATCTGAGTTATTGATGGGAAGGAAATTGAGAACAAAATTTCAATCTGTCTCTCAGAATTTACAACCTAATATCATGGAATGAGCATAGCAGAGTGAAATGGCATGAAGATGCCCAAAGAGATAACTAAGCTAGAAATTTTAATGAAAGATACAGAGCTTGAAATTTATGGAGCTACTGCCTAGGGAGGACATATGTTTAAGAAATCAACAGGCAGGAAGAATTTGCAACAAAGATCATACACATTTAAAATGGATAATAGGATTACAAGGAAAAATTGTAGTTCATTGACATAACTGAACAAGAAAGCAAAATAAATATGGGACTACTTCTGACGCAGATGAAGAAGAACGCTTTAAACCATCTAGGAAAGGAAAGCACACACTGACTGAAGGAAGAACATAGCAGACTAGGAAGATGTCAACTTTCCTGCTCCTCTGATGCTTCCTGGCCTGCTGTGTTCCTCCAACTCCACACTGTGTTATCTCTGACTCCAGCATTGGCAGTTCTTACTATCTCTGACTGAAGGAAGAGTGCAGAACACCCTAGATCTCAGAATTAAATAAGAATAGGACCGGTGTGATTGGTCAAAGTAACACAAAAAACAACTCTGTGAAATCTGAGACTTTGGGGTGAGATATTCATAATGTAGAAAAGGGTAACAAAGACTTGGATGGGGGTACAAGATGTATTGCACTGAAATTAATATGTGCACAATAATGATGATGCGGAGGTGCCAGGGTGGACAAGGTCAAGAAGTCACGTGACACCAGGTTATAGTCCAACAGGTTTATGTGAAATCACAAGCTTTCAGAGCACTGCTTTCCCTCCACCTGATGAAGGAGCAGTGCTACGAAAGCTTGTGATTTCAAATAAACCTGTTGGACTATAACCTGGTATAACAAGGTGTAGA
>NW_025974445.1:0-8493 GCF_021869965.1 Rhincodon typus
GGGGCTGGTTGGGAGTGTGGAGCGGACAAGGGAGTCACGGCGAGAGTGGTCCCTCCGGAAAGCAGATAAGGGTGGGGAGGGAAAATTGTCTTTGGTCAAGGGGTGGGATTGCAGATGGCGGAAGTGCCGGAGGATGATGCATTGGATCTGGAGGTTGGTGGGGTGGTACGTGTGGACGAGAGGGATTCCATTTTGGTTGTTATTGCAGGGATGGGGTGTGAGGGATGAGTTGCGGGAAATGCGAGAGACACGGTCGAGGGCGTTTTCGACCACTGTGGAGGGAAAGTTGCGGTCCTTGAAAAACAAGGATATGGGATGTCAGGGAGAGGAATGCCTCATCTCGGAAGCAGATGTGGCGGATGCGAAGGAGTTGGGAATAGGGGATGGCATTTTTGCAGGAAGGTGGGTGAGAGGAGGTGTATTCTCGGTAGCTGTGTGAGTCGGTAGGCTTGAAATTGATATTGGGTTCCAGGTGGTTGCCAGAGATGGAAACAGAGAGGTTCAGGAAGGAGAGGGAGGTATCGGAGATGGTCCAGGTGAACTTAAGGTTGTGGTGGAAGGTGTTAGTGAAGTGGATGAACTGTTCGAGCTCCTCGTGGGAGCACGAGGCAGCGCCGATACAGTCATCGATGTAACGGAGGAAGAGGTGCGGGATAGGGCCAGTGTAGCTTTGGAAGAGGGATTGTTCCACGTATCCTACAAAGAGGTAGGCATAGCTTGGGCCCATGCGGGTACCCATGGCCACCCTCTTTGTCTGTAGGAAGTGGAAAGAATTGAAGGAGAATAGTTTTATTTTTTGTTTGGTTGGAGGAGCTTTCCCCACTCAACAAGGCTTTTCACGATAGGCAACTCTATTCCTTGTTCAAAACGAAGGGCAAAAACTGCTGCTACAGGAACGGCGAAAGAAACAGCGTCCTTCAGATCACAGACGTGCTTTAATCTGGAAAGTTCAAGCAATTTAAGAGGAAGAAAAGACTGAAGGAGACGAGGAGTTGCAAAATTGAACAATTTTGGACAGGGAGAATGAATAAGAGAAAAGGAGGAGGCATTCTTGCATTTGTATAACACCTTTCACAACCGCTGGTTGAGGCATTTTTTTTCAACCAATGGTGTATGTCTAAAGTGTACGCTCACTGTTGGTAATATAGAAATCGCAGCACCCAATTGTACACAGCAAGATCCCACAAGCAAATAAATTGCCAGGACATCTATTTTACACGTCACTTTGCGCCACATACACTAGCCAGGACACCAGGAGAAATTAGTTCATACTTTTCTTTGAAATGATACCATGGTATATTTTAGTTCTGCCAGAGGATGTAGTCGGGGATGTCGTTTCATATCTCTCTAAAAATGAAAGCATGCTCTGACTGAAGAGCCCCCCAACTTTCTAAGTCAGAGGTGACTGTGACTTGGGCTACTAGCAGAGCCAGGGAGAGACACTGTGATGAATCTTCATTCGCACTATGTGAGGGTACAGTGTGAAGGGGAGCTGCAGGATACCACATGAGCAGTTCAGGAGAGACAAATAGCAGGAAGCTCAGGGCAGTAGTGACCGTTGATTAAAAAGAAGTAGAAAGGTTGCAAACAAGGATGGTGGTGGAGTTTAAAGGGGAAAAAGATAATCTAATGGGCAGCAGATTGTAAGTTATTCATGAGTGCATAAGAGGTAATTCTAAAAGCCTCTCGATAAGTGGGATCTGTACTCCTCTTTGATGGAGAGCAAGGAATGACAGAATGGGTTTGAAAATACTTGAGTACAGATTTTAATGTGAAAGTGGAGTGCAAGTTTCTTCAAAACAACTTCAGCAAATGAGGAAAGACCCAAGTTTGAGGGTGGCATGGTGGCACAGTGGTTAGTCCTGCTGCCTCACAGTGCCAGGGACCTGGGTTCAATTCCACCCTTGGGCAACTGTCTGTGTGGAGTTTGCACATGCTCCCCATGTCTGCAAGGGTTTCCTCCCACAGTCCAAGGATGTACAGCTTAAGTGGATTGGCCATGCTAAATTGCCCATAGTGTTCAGGGATATGTGGTTTTGGTGGGTGCTCCAAGGCTTGGTGTAGATTTGTTGGGCCAAAGGGCCTGTTTCCACACTGTCGGGATTCTATGAAATCTATGAAACTCCATTTAGTGTCTGAGAGGACAATGTTAAATGGAAAAGCAAGAACGAATTGTGCAATTGAGCTATTGTTTGGGCTTTTGATTTACAAAGTTCATCTTTGAAGGAAACAACAATGTTTAACTGGCCACCCACCCAGAGATTTCATGAAGATGCTTTGATCATTTCGTCATTCTGAAGGAGAGGAATTTGAAGGCATTGTTGAATTTCAAGTTGGGAATATCAATTCAGGAATAGTGAGGATACTAGAGAGAGAACAGATCATGGACAGGAAGGGAAAATGGAAGAGGAGGCCACTCACATTGTATTAATATCAGACAAAGTTAGACAACATTGAATCCAGTTGTAATGGTAAAACTTATGACATTAGCCTATTTAAAGTGCAATTATCCAATTGAGTCAATGATTGGGAATGGTCAAGTTCATGAAAAGTTGTTTACCAACAGCAGATTTCCAGTTATACTGTAAACACTATATAGTCCCTGGAAAGTGACCATAGAGAAACAAGTAGCAGAGAGATGTTTTGACACAGGTTTGGTGCATATCATGCAATGCTGCTGCTTTTGAAGCTGATAATATTATTTTCATACAACTTGCAGAACGTTTCATCTTTGAAAATGTTTAAAACATCATCTTTGTAGAGTTGCAGCAGGAGTATCTTTTCCTTTTAAAGTTTTCCAACAACAGATACTAGAATCAATTTAAAATGTATGAAACCAAGCTTCAAAACAAATAGCTTTTGTCAATGAGAAGTTAACGCTGGAGAATGGAAAGTGAAACAGTATTTATTCCAATGTACTTCAGTTTCATTAACACTGTACAGACCTCACTATCAATGTTTCCCTTTTGTGCTTGCTCGCTTCAACCATGCCTGGATTTGAAGACTAATGTTTATGAATACTGTGGGAGAGTTGTACTTGTTAAGGGTCACATGTGCATTAATCCCTTTCCTGGGATTAATGCATATGTGACCCTTAACAAATACAACTCCTTCAAAGCCTGCCATTGCTTGCTCACTGTCATCCCTGCTTATCCAGCCACCCAGTCCACTTAAGCTAACTCTATCCTCAGTTCATTGCAATCCTCTTTACTTAAGTTAAAAACAGATGTTTCCAAACCCAGATTCTCACTCTTGAACTGAATATTAAATTCTACCATGTTATGATCACTACTCCTGAGAAGATCTTTTACTCCAAAGTTAATTATTAAACCTTCCTTGTTACACATTACCAGATCCAAGACAGCCCGCTCCCTGGTTGACTGTATGACACAACGCTCTTGGAAACTATCGTTAATACACTCTATGAATTTGTTGCCAATTCGATTAACCCAATCAACATGAAGATTAAAATCACCCATAATCATTGTTCTATTCTTTTTACATGCTACCTTTTCAACTTTATATCTTGGGGGTAAATAAATAATGTGCTCATTCTTTCAAAAAAATCTTGCACTTAACTTCTTACTTCAGATGAACTTTTCAACTCTTTTTGAATTGGACAGATCCATAGTTTTGTATTAAAAACATAAATTTTTGTTCTGGCTAATTGAGGAGTTTGAAACGAGGGGAGATAATTCACCGCTCCTCACCTTGTCCTAATACTCTTTAGAGTATCCTATTAAAATAACCTTTCAGCTTCCACTTTCTAGGTATACAAATTAATATTTAATATCTCATATATTTAATGAACCAGGGTGATTATTCCTTTTGGAACTATGTGAAATATCATCAGGAACAGAGAAAAGTTGTGTTCTGAAGGTTCAGGAAATGGAATGGCAAACAGAGGAAGACCATGGGATGTTCTGTTTACTGTTGATCTCGTTGGTAAACAGTTTAAGATCCAAATACCGCTGAAACTGAGCAGATCTCACAATATATGTGGAGAGAGAGAAACAGAGTCAACACTTCAAATCTGGTATGATTCGTCTTCAAATTGAAAGGGGCTAGAAAGCAATGTGTGTTATGGCATTGACAGTGGGAGAGAAGGAACAAGTGGAACAGATGGTGAGAGTGCCTCAAGCAACAGACAGAGGGAGTGCTATTGGCAGTAGAGATGGAGATGTAAAATAGGCTGTATAGTAAAGTTTATGGCTGTTCATTCAAAAAATGTGGAATCTTGGGTCTTTATTCTCTTTACAAATACCTGCATCTTACACCTAGCCTACTTTAAAAAAACAAATTGCTCTAAATAAATTGGCGGTCTATTCTGGGATCATAAACTGCAGACAGAGGGAAAAGAAAATTATTATTTCGAGAATAATAATGCATTCAACCACCTTGTGAGGAAATTTTGTCTTTGAGATTTGCTGAATTTTTCACAGCCCCCAGCAGTACCGTCTGCAGAATAAGCTGAGAGACAGGCAGCACACCACTGGATTACCAATCATTCAAAAACTTTCCTGAAGGCTTTGTGGGTAAATGCACCACTATATTGTCTCATTGAGTCACTGATGTGGTTGCTGACTTGCTTGCTGAGCTGGAATGTTTGTTCGCAAATGTCTCGTCACCATGCTAGGTAACATCATCAGTGCGCTTCCAGTGAAGTGTCGGTGTTCTGTCCTGCTTGTTATTTATGTGCCTCGGTTTGTTGGGGTGAGTGGCATCACTTCCAGGTTTTTTTTTCATTGTTGGTGTATGGGGTCGAGCTCTACATGTTTGTTAATGGAGTTCGAGTTCGAGTGCCAGGTCTCCAGGAATTCTCGTGAGTATCTTTGCTTTGCTTGTATTGAATTGGTGTCCTCTTTGTCCATGTGTATCGAAATGAGTGATAGTTGGTCATGTCATAGGGTGGCACAGTGGCTCAGTGGTTAACACTGCTGCCTCACGGCACCAGCGACCCGGGTTTGATTCCACCCTCGGGCAACTGTCTGTGTGTAGTTTACACATTCTCCCCCTGTCTGCATGTGTTTTCTCCGGGTGCTCCAGTTTCCTCCCACAGTCCAAAGATGTGCAGGCTCGGTGGATTGGCCATGCTAAATTGCCCATAGTGTTCAGGGATGTGTAGATTAGGTGGGTTATAGGGGAATGGGTCTGGGTTGGATGTTCTGAGGGTCAGTGCAGACTTGTTGGGCCGAACGGCCTGTTTCCACACTGTAAGGATTCGAAAAAAGTCTCTCAGGAGCCCGTTGGTGTTGATGAATCCTGATGGCTAGTTTCCTTCTGGTTTGCCCTGTGTAATGTTTTTGGCAGTCTCTGCATGGTGTCTTATAAATAATGTTGGTTCTGTTCGGTGTGGTTGTCAGATCATTTATTTTTGTCAGTGGCTGTCGTAGCGTAGCTGTTGGTTTGAGGGCTCCCATGATTCCTATGGGGTGGAGTAATCTGGTGGCCATTTCAGATATGTCATCAATGTATGGAAGGGTGATTGGTGTCTCTGGATGTGTTGTGCCTTCTTGTTGCGGTCTGTTGTGTAGGTATTGACGGAGTACATTTTTCGGGTAACCGTTGTTTCAAAAGACACTGTTTAGGTATTCTTCCTCGGCTTTGCACAGCTCCAGGGTGCTGCAGTGTGTTGCAGTTCGCTTGAATAGTGTTTTGATGGAGCTCTGTTTGTGGGTATTGGGATGCCACCCACTCCAGCAAACCAAGACACATAAATAGCAAGTGGGGCAGAAAACCAACACTTCACCAGAGACGCACTGATAGCTTGAAACACAAACATTTATTCACATCACCTTTCACGACATCTCAAAGTGCTTTATCTTGAATGAAGCACATTTGTTGCATAGTTGCAGTAAGAACATAGCGAACACAGTAAACATTTTGTGTGCAGCAAGCTCCCACTAACAGCAACAAAACAGTGAGATAACAAGGTGCAGAGCTGGATGAACACAGCAGGCCAAGCAGCATCAGAGGAACAGGAAAGCTGACGTTTCGGTTCTGGACCCTTCTTCAGAAAATGTTCCCACTGTCAGCGACCAGAGAATTTGCTTTATTGATGTTGATTGAAGGATGAATGTTGGCCAGGATATTAAGGAGCCTTCACCGATCTTTAAATAGTGGCATGGGATCTTTTAAACCCATCTCAATCAGGGCTTTGGTTTAACATTTCATTTTAAAAACTGGAATTCTGTCAGTGTAGCACTACCTCAGCACTGCACTGAAGCGTCAGACTAGATGATGTGCTCAATCTCAGCAGGAGGACTTGACCCACAATCTTCTGATTCAAGTTCACTGAACAATGAACATCAGTAACATTTTTCTCCCCATTAAAGCAGACAGCAACTCCAACTCTGAGGAAGGGTCACTCGAGCTGAAACATTAATTCTGATTTCTCTCCGTGGATGCTGCCAGACCTGCTGAACTTTTCCAGCAATTTCTGTTTTTGTTTCTGATTTACAGCATCTGCAGCTCTTTTGGTTTTTCTTTAAAGGCAGAGGATATAATCTCAGAATAAGGGATGGGCCAGACATTAAGCACACTCGAGACAAAAACGGAGAGATGTTTGTCCACTAATGGCATCAAGGGATAATGGAGCTTTACTATAGACGATGAACCATGTTCTCATTGAATGGCAGAGCAGGCTCAGTGGTCTCAATAGCCTACTCGTGTTCCTACATTCTGTTAGAAACTGAAAAGATGTACTTTCCAGTTCTCAGTCTAGCTGACAGTACCACAATTCCCACATGACCAATTTGGGAATCTCAAGGTGGTGTAAATGTCAGGGGGTCATCCAGGAAACTAAATTGTTTAGAACATACTGCGGATTACAGGACTATTAGTATATTTTTCCATGCAGTATATTTCAATGGCAACAAACTGTGGAAAGGACAGATGCAAGCCATGTGGAACCTGCCTTAGCTGCATTGATTCTAATTTACATTTCAAGCCTTCATGTGAAAATATGTTGTTGTTCGCTGCTCCAACTGTTTCAGCCACCTCTGTGGAAATGGACAATATGCGCTGCGACAATGCTATCCTCTTCCAAGTTATTTTTGGTTTTCAATTCTTCATTCCTTCACTACACCTAATCACTATAGAGGCCAAACCAACCCTGTATGGAGAGACAACAAGATGTAGAGCTGGATGAACAGAGCAGAGGAGCAGGAAAGCAGCATCAGAGGATCAGGAAAGCTGAAGAAGGGTCTAGATCCCTGCTCCTCTGATGCTGCTTGGCCTGCTGTGTTCATCCATCTCTACACTTGTTGTCTCAGATTCTCCAGCTTCAGTAGTTCCTGCTATCCCTGTATTAAGAATTGAGTATTCTGCTTGCTGCAAATTGTGTATTCCAACAGCAATTTAACTGGGATGAGGAATGAATGTTTCAACAGTTAAGGGTCTGCTGTTTAAAGGCTGATGTTTTCCAAGCCGTTTGATCTTATTGGGACAGTATTTTTTTTTGTAATATATAAAAATGATTCAGGTCTTTCACAGGCCAACTCAACTTAATTGCAATTAAAGCAAAATACGACAGATGCAGGAAATCAGAATGGGGGGAAATTGGGGAAAACAGAAAGTGCTGGAAATACTCAGGCAACATCTGTGGAGAGACAGAGCTGACATTTCAGGATGCAATTCTTCGCCCTGCTTTGGTCCGAGATGCATTTCCCAATAAAACAGCCCAAGCACCTCAGAGCTCAGTCACTGCAAAAATGAACAAGCAGCTTTTGTTTTTGGAAAAGGGAACAAGATATAAGCAATGAGCATCAAACATCATTTTGATAAAGACCTTCTGATCAAAGCATCATCGCCAAGGATTTAGCTAATGCTCTAAACAGAGCTCAGTATGCAGAAGTTATAACAAGCGGAATTCAACCGCTAACCTTGAAGAATAATCTCTACTTTATATAAAATATTAAGGTTGTACGGACAGGGAGCCGAGCTGAGGAATTCAATAATGACCAGGAACTGGTTGGGTAGCATTATTAAACATATTGTGATAAATTGATTTGATAAATACCATAGTTTACCTTCATGTACCTGCCATTTGTGTTCTGAAACTATGCTGATGACTGCCACACGTGATGCAGCAGAGGTTATACAAATACACTCATGTTGGAACCATTAAGAAAATCCCCCAAATCAGCTGCCATGGGTCACCTTCACAACTTAAGCAATTACTTGATTTCCCTGCAGAACAGGATGCATCACATTTGCCACTGCAGCTAAGTTAAATCTTTTGGTGGAGATGTCTGACCTCAGATTTTTGCAAACATCTGTATTAGGCCATGGGAAACATACATTACTGAAAGCAAATTTGCATTTAATATTTCCACTTAAGGATTGCAGGAATATCTGCTAGTTGCAACACTGAAGGGTAGTAATATAAACATTCAACTTATCGTATTTATGAGAGTCACAGAGTCATACGGCACGGAAATAGACCCGTCAGTCCAACTTGTTCATGCCGACCAAGTTTCCCAAACTGTACTA
>NW_025974446.1:0-8492 GCF_021869965.1 Rhincodon typus
GTTCCACAATGTAGGAATTCTTTCTAGGTCTCACATCTCTTGTACTAATGGTCATAATTAGTGTTGCATAGGAAGGGTCTAGTCCAAAATACCTGTTGAGGAATTTTCTGAAGAAGGGTCTGGGCCTAAAACGTCAGCTTTCCTGCTCCTTTGATGCTGCTTGGCCTGCTGTGTTCATCCAGCTCTACACCTTTTAACTCAGATTCTCCAGCATCTGCAGTTCCTACTATCTCTTGATATAACTGAGATGTTTCCATTAGTTTGGGAGTCTAAAACCAACAAGTCCAATTTAAAAATAAGAAGGATGCCATTCAGATCTGAGATGAAAGAAAATGTTTTTACCCAGAAGGTTGTGAACCTTGGAAATTCTCTACCACAGAGGACTATGAAAACTCTGTCTTTATATTTAAGGTAGAGATTGATAGATTGTTGATGGTGTACAGGATTATGGTTATGGGGTGGCTAAAAAAGCACTGAAGTGTTCGATCAGCAATGATCTTATTGAATGTTGGGGAAAGCTCAATCAACAGAAAGGTCTATTTGACAGTAAACAAAAAGTAACAGAACCTGGCGCTTTTATTTTATTTATAAAGTTCATCTTTAATTGGCAAAGTCCATTTTTTTCTTCCCTGATAAAAGTTATCCACAGAGGACCATAGTGAACATCTGCAAGAAATCTAACCTCTTACAGAATACTGAGGACCATATATAGGCATTTAAAACACAGATAGAGGCCCAATGTATCTGTGCTGCAAACAAAACGTAATTTTAGTTGCTTGGAGTTGCAGAACTTGACTATTGCTAAAAAAGACACTTGTTGTTGAAACTTTTTATCTTGCACTCATGAAGACAATTCATAAGAATTACCCATGTAAAGAGATAACACAAACAGAAATTGCTGGAAAAGCTTAGCAGTTCAGACAGTATCTGTGAAGAGAAATCAGAGGTAACATTTTGGGTCTGAGGAAAGGTTCTGAGGAAGGGTCACTAAACCTGAAACGTTAATGCTGATTTCTCTTCACAGATGCTGTCAGACCTGTTGAGCTTTCCAGCAATTTCTGATTTTGTTTCTGATTTACAGCATCTGCAGTTCTTTTTTATAAAAGGGAAATCAACATTGGGCTGAGTACTTGCCTCTAATGCAAAATAAATACTGGGCATTTCTTGTGAATTGTCCTGATAAGTGTAAGACAGTTTTGATAAAATGTAATCAGAGATAGTAGGAACTGCAGATGCTGGAGAATCCGAGACAACAAGGTGCAGGGCTGGATGAACACAGCAGGCCAAGCAGCATCATAGGAGCAGAGAGGCTGACGTTTCGGGCCTAGACCCTTCATCAGAAAAGGGGGAGGGGAAGGGGGTTCCGAAATAAATAGAGAGAGAGTGGGAGGCAGATAGAAGATGGATAGAGGAGAGGATAGGTGGAGAGGAAACAAACAGGTCGAAGAGGCGGGGATGGAGCCAGTAAAGGTGAGTGTAGGTAGGGAGTTAGGAAGGGGATACGTCAGTCCAGGGAGGATGGACAGGTCAAGGGGGCGGGATGAGATCAGTCGGTAGGAGATGGAGGTGCGGCTTGAGGTGGGAGGAGGGGATAGGTGGGAGGAAGAACAGGTTAGGGAGGCAGGGACGAGCTGGACTGGTTTTGGGATGCGGTAGGGGGAGGGGAGATTTTGAAGCTTTTGAAGCTTGTGAAATCCACATTGATACCATTGGGCTGCAGGGTTCCCAAGCGGAATATGAGTTGCTGTTCCTGCAACCTTCAGGTGGCATCGTTGTGGCACTGCAGGAGGCCCAGGATGGACATGTCGTCTGAGGAATGGGAGGGGGAGTTGAAATGGTTCGCGACTGGGAGGTGCAGTTGTTTGTTGCGAACAGAGCGTAGGTGTTCTGCAAAGCGGTCCCCAAGCCTCCGCTTGGTTTCCCCGATGTAGAGGTAGCCACGCCGGGTACAGCGGATGCAGTATACCACATTGGCAGATGTGCAGGTGAACATCTGCTTGATGTGGAAAGTCTTCTTGGGGCCTGGGATGGGGGTGAGGGAGGGGGTATGGGGGCAGGTGTAGCACTTCCTGCGGTTGCAGGGAAAAGTGCCGGGTGTGGTGGGGCTGGAGGGGAGTGTGGAGCGGACAAGGGAGTCACGGAGAGAGTGGTTCCTCTGGAAAGCAGATAAGGGTGGGGAGGGAAAGATGTCTTTGGTGGTGGGGTCGGATTGCAGATGGCGGAAGTGTCAGAGGATGATGCGTTGGATCCGGAGGTTGATGGGGTGGTACGTGAGGACGAGGGGGATTCTTTTTTGGTTCTTATTGCGTGGACGGGGTGTGAGGGATGAGTTGCGGGAAATGTGGGAGACACAGTTGAGGGCGTTCTCGACCACTGAGGGGGGGAAGTTACGGTCCTTGAAAAACGAGGACAACTGAGATGTACGGGAGTGGAATGCCTCATCCTGGGAGCAGATGCGGCGGAGGTGAAGGAATTGGGAATAGGGGATAGCATTTTTGCAGGAAGGTGGGTGGGAGGAGGAGTATTCTAGGTAGCTGTGGGAGTCGGTGGGCTTGAAATGAATATCAGTTTCTAGGTGGTTGCCCGATATGGAGACAGAGAGGTCCAGGAAGGGGAGAGAGATGTTACAGATGGTCCAGGTAAACTTAAGGTTGGGGTGGAAGGTGTTGGTGAAGTGGATGAACTGTTCGAGCTCCTCGTGGGAGCACAAGGCGGCGCCGATACAGTCATCAATGTAACGGAGGAAGAGGTGGGGTTTAGGGCCGCTGTAGGTACGGAAGAGGGATTGTTCCACGTAACCTACAAAGAGGCAGGCGTAGCTTGGGCCCATGCGGGTACCCATGGCCACCCACTTTGTCTGTAGGAAGTGGGAGGAATTGAAAGAGAAGTTGTTGAGGGTGAGGACGAGTTCGGCTGAGCGGATGAGGGTGTCAGTGGAGGGGGACTGGTCGGGCCTGCGGGACAGGAAGAAGTGGAGGGCCTTTAGGCCATCTGCATGGGGAATGCAGGTGTAGAGGGACTGGACGTCCATGGTAAAGATGAGGTGTTGTGGACCGGGGAATTGGAAGTTCTGCAGGAGGTGGAGGGCGTGGGTGGTGTCACGGACATAGGTAGGGAGTTCCTGGACCAAGGGGTAGAAAATGGAGTTCAGATAGTTGGAGATCAGTTCGGTGGGGCAGGAGCAGGCGGAGACAAGGGGTCGACCAGGGCATTCAGGTTTGTGGATTTTGGGAAGGAGATAGAAACGGGCAGTGCGAGGTTGGGGAACGATGAGGTTGGAGGCCGTGGGTGGGAGGTCACCTGAGGTGATGAGGTTGTGGATGGTTTGGGAGATGATGGTTTGGTGCTCAGGGGTGGGGTCATGATCAAGGGGGCGGTAGGAGGAGGTGTCGGAGAGTTGGCGTCTGGCCTTGGCGATGTAGAGGTCAGTGCGTCATACTACAACTGCGCCTCCCTTGTCCGCGGGTTTTATGGTGAGGTTGGGATTGGAGCGGAGGGAGCGGAGGGCTGCACGTTCTGCGGGGGAGAGGTTGGAGTGGGTGAGAGGGGTGGAGAGGTTGAGGCGATTGATGTCTCGACGGCAGCTGGAGATCAAGAGGTCGAGGGAGGGTAGGAGGCCTTGGGGTGGTGTCCAGGAAGAGGGGGTGTGTTGTAAGCGGGAGAAGGGGTCAGTAGAGGGAGGGTTAGGTTCACATTTGAAGAAGTAAGCGTGGAGGCGGAGGCGGTGGAAAAACTGCTCTATGTCCAAGCGTGACCGGTATTCGTTGATCTGTGGGTGGAAGGGGACAAAGGTGAGCCCTTTACTGAGAACTGACCGTTCGTCCTCAGTAAGGGGGAGGTCTGGGGGTGAGGGTGAAGACTCGGCAGGGCTGGGTGCTTTTGTCCCCTCTGGAGCTGCTGGCTGTGGAGGCTGTGGGTGGAGCGACGTCGGCGTTGGCTGTGGGCGGACTTGTGTTGGCGTCGGGTGCGGGCGGAGTTGCGTCGGTGTCGGCTGTGGGCGGAGTTGCGTCGGCGGTGGGCGGAGTTGAGCGGATTTCAAAATCTCCCCTCCCCCTACCGCATCCCAAAACCAGTCCAGCTCGTCCCCGCCTCCCTAACCTGTTCTTCCTCCCACCTATCCCCTCCTCCCACCTCAAGCCGCACCCCCATCTCCTACCGACTAACCTCATCCCGCCCCCTTGACCTGTCCGTCCTCCCTGGACTGACCTATCCCCTCCCTAACTCCCCACCTACACTCACCTTTACTGGCCCCATCCCCACCTCTTCGACCTGTCTGTTTCCTCTCCACCTATCCTCTCCTCTATCCATC
This sequence comes from Rhincodon typus, assembly GCF_021869965.1. Taxonomy (NCBI): domain Eukaryota; kingdom Metazoa; phylum Chordata; class Chondrichthyes; order Orectolobiformes; family Rhincodontidae; genus Rhincodon; species Rhincodon typus. The sequence continues at coordinate 4,310 of NW_025974446.1, forward strand.
TTCTATCCGCCTCCCACTCTCTCCCTATTTATTTCGGAACCCCCTTCCCCTCCCCCTTTTCTGATGAAGGGTCTAGGCCCGAAACGTCAGCCTTTCTGCTCCTATGATGCTGCTTGGCCTGCTGTGTTCATCCAGCCCTGCACCTTGTTGTCTCTTGATAAAATGTATCTGTTTTCAGCAATATTCAAAAAATGAAATTTTACTAATACAACTAATGGCAAACTGGAACAAAACTGACACATCATTTTGTAGATGCTCCTATGTATGTTTTGGATAAATTTGTATACATTTAACTCTTGGTGACCTCCTTGAAAAGTTTTACCACCGATACATTTGGGGTGTACACATCACATTTTTATGCAAATTTGAAATACCTTTTTGAAAAACGTCAAATATTCATGTGAAGCCTGAAAGGGCAGAGCTTCAAAAATGTTTGCTGACTTTCAGTTATGCCTGCAACCTGTGGGCGTGCAATAAATCAGCATGACATCAAAATGTTTTTGCTGAATCATTGGAGTAGATGTACATTTCTGCAAACCAAGGAGCTCAGCTCGGAGCTGCTTTATTAAAAACCTGGCAAACAGCAGGTCCTCACTGCAGCACTAGAAGTGGGACACAGTAGGACTTCCATTGATAGCTGTCTCGGCTGCTGGCTCAAAGCCCAGGAAAGGGCATGTTATTAATCAGGGCTGGGGTAACATCCGTAAATTTGCCTGTCCTGAGTTACTGATGGAAAGTCAATGTTACAGCCCTACTTCAATAATTCAAATTCTTTACACAATCAGAAGTCCTCCGTATTCTACATGGGCTTGCAAAACTCTGAAAAGGTTAACACTTGATTGAGTGCGAAATGCATGAGCTGCTTTGATGATATCTCAGGGACTTCACGAGAGACAAAAAATGACTCATGGAGTACAGAGCTAAGGTGAGGTCCACTCAACCATCTTTATAGTGACTGTTCTTATAACTTGTATATAATTGCAGAGATGCAATTTTGTTTGGCTACTCTTGTACCCATGAGACCATGTAATGCCCTAATAAAGTCACATATTGAAAAGATACAGATAAGATGAAGATCAGTTTAGACTCTAAACATTTAAATTAGCAGCACCGGCCCGAATGAGGCAAACATGCTGTTAACCCCAAAGACTTCAAGCTAAACACATACTGCTGATTGCTGAGGCCAGTGAACCTCAAGAAAATGGCAACACGCAATGCTGAAGAATAGTTCAAATAACAAATGAAAACATTTTAGACCATTTCAGAAATCTGTGGCTCCAATGCAGAGGTACAGACTGCACTGTGAGATAGGAATCTGTGACAGTGGTCCTGAGTCCAACATCAGCTGGTTACCAAACACATATTGCACTTTGCGTGAGTGAAAACTAAAAGTGACTGGTTAAAAAGGAAAACTTTAAATGGCGCAGTAATTCTGGCTGAAGGGGTGAGAAATTATAAAATAAGTTACAGGTCAGATCGAACTTTGCCATCATAGTGACCACATACTATGATGCATGGCTACAAAACTAACAGGGCCAAGACAGAAATTCATGTAATCCAGGATCATGGAGGCAGAGTCAATGTAAACTGATTTGCTTAAAACAGATCAGCTTCAGGTAATTTAAAGTCTAACAGAGACATTTTTCAGGAGACTATTAAAGTATAAAAGGTGGGAAATTTTCTATTAAAGCTCCAAAAGATGGAAATGTCTCCATTACAGCCATGAAAGGAGGGGTTCTTCCATCGCAACCAAAAAAGGGTGGCATTTTTAATCAGTAAGGGAATCAAGGGTTAGGGGAAAGGCAGAAAAGTGAAGTTGAGGATTATATGATCAGTTATTATATCATTGAAGGGTGCAGCAGACTTGATGGGCTCAATGGCCAACTTCTGCTCCACTCAAATGGTCTTTTCTCACATCAAGCAAAACAGAATCTTCAAGTAACACAATTGAGGAAGTGAATGTGCTGACTTCAACAATTGTTCAAGTATTGAAAGCAAATGAGAAAATCCAAACTAATCAACACGTTAAAGTATGTAATAAGTAATAGTCTATCTACTTTAGCGCAGATCTACCTATAGATCGGGGTCAAAAATGCACTGACACAAATTTAAGCTATGGTGTATACCACTCTATGGAAAATACCATAGAGAGATTGACGCCAAGAAGAGATTGTGTAAAGATTCCTCCCCTTTACTGATTGTAATGAGGTCAGCCAGATGGACCTCATAAAAGATGAGTTCCCTGATTGGGGCTGTTAATCTGGTTCAATTAGGGAGCCCTGGCTGACAGGAACACAAGTGTCAGACATCCTGTTCATACTGAGAGCTGGCTCTGAGGGAGCTGCATCAGTGTCACGGACTCTCCACATGTGAATAAAGGGTGAGTTAGTAACAGGATACTGGCTACTGCAGAGTTATTTCACCCCTGGTCCCTGGACAAATCAAGATCTGGGCCATCTCTCCTCAGAGTTGCCCAGTCCCTTGCGGCCTGTGCACTGTCACCCCACCCTCGACTGCCGGACTCTTGAATGGATTTGCCAAAGATCTCCTCATTGTCCTAAGACCATAAGAAATAGGAAGAGGAGTAGGCTGTTTGGCCCGTTGAGCCTGCTCTGCCAGTCAGATCCAACATTCCTCGTGTCTACCCTTGCCCCATAACCTTTGGTTCTCCTACTATCGAGAATCTATCTATCTCAGCCTTAAACATACACACAGACTCTGTCCCCACAGCTCACTGTGGCAAGGAGCTGAGAGAGCACAGATCACTGTTTGAGGACTGGCTGCGGTTGCAGTCACCCTGTGACATTGCTGGGACCAGAGAGCTGCCAGCTATTTAACTGGCCAGCAGCTCTTGGAGGTGGGACTTCCTCCCTTGAGACAAGTAACACTCCCAGGTGTGCAGCAGATTCACCAACAATCTTCTGCTGGGCAGTGAGTATCTCGGTAAAATACAAAGGAGTGATTCCCCCCATTTCAGTACTTGATGTGGACTGAGTTTGCTGCTTTCAGTGGAAAGTCTGCACTTGATTGCAACATCCTCAAAGAGGAACATTTCCAGGCTTCTTGCTCTTGCTTGATTATTAGTGAGCTTCCCTGGAAGTGCAAACAGTAAATGTTGAATGGGAATATAGCACAATGACTGCTTTTTCTGGGCTGACACCTGAAAAATGGCTAAGTGAATGATGACCCACAGGGAAATAAAACCCATGGCATGATATCCCAGTTAAAAAAGTAGTGCTTTCAATAGTAAAGGCATGGAGAGTCCAAGAAGAAATATTGCGAAACAGAGGCATCAGCATATATCAGAAACCAATTTTGGTCATTACCCACAACTAGTCGAATTTACTTGATTTTCATAATTCTACCAATTTACTTCATTATGAGAAGTTGTAACTTTATAGAATTGAAGAAAAGAGAAACCTTCAAATCGTGGCACTTACTGCAGAAAGATTTCAGCATTGCCATTTTATATTAAAACCTGTATTTGGCTTAAAAAGAGAGCTTTTAGCAGGAACAGGAACAGTTGATAATTTTATACAACAAAATTAATACATAATTTATAATATAATACAATACTTAATTCCATATAAGCCTAAGAAATAAGACTTACCAACGTATGTTGATCATTTCCTTGTGCTGGTTCAACCAAGTAAGTGTAGTTTCCATCATAGAACATACCACTGTGGATACAAAATGAGAAGAATTCTTTGTAAGATTTTGGGATTTTTACAAAGTTTCTTCCACTTATCTACCATAATTTTGACAGAGGTTATGAAGCCCAACCTGGGGAACTTCAGCAAACATTCACTCCTGTGCCACGAACAGGATACAAAACTCCAAGAAAGGCATTGTAAAGAGAACTGACTTTTCCTCTGAAATTTCCATAAATTTCTGCTAGGCACCATCCCATTGTAAGCACTGTGCATTAGGCTATGTTGGCTATGATTTTCCTGATAATGTGCTGACTGCATTTATGCCACCAGCTGCCCTGGGCCACCTTAAAGGTATTCTAATGCTTTTGGTGCTGAAAAAAAAACCCACCGATCCACTATCAGAAATGCAAAACGGAAACATCATGGCCATGTGCCAGAGATAGTAGGAACTGCAGATGCTGGAGAATCCGAGACAACAAGGTGCAGGGCTGGATGAACACAGCAGGCCAAGCAGCATCATAGGAGCAGAG
>NW_025974447.1:0-8491 GCF_021869965.1 Rhincodon typus
CTGCTCCTATGATGCTGCTTGGCCTGCTGTGTTCATCCAGCCCTGCACCTTGTTGTCTCAATATATTTAACAAGTTGTTTCTGAACATTCCCTTGCATTCAGGAAATTATGAGATGGGTAGTGATATTTCAATCTGCACTAAATCTTAAATTGGAATTGCTTGACTCTGTATAATAGCAAACTCAAAAGGTGGTAAAATAAAAGAACTGCGGGTGCTGGAAATCCAAAACAAAAATGGAAAATGCTGGAGAAACTCAGCAATTTTAGCAGCATCTTCTTCAGAACTGCACTCGGAATGTTAACTCTGTTTCTTTCTCCACAGTTGCTGCCAAACGTGCTGAGTTTCTCTGACTATTTCTGTTTTTCAGGAGGTGGTGACTATATTTGTCAACACCAATAACCAAAAGCATCTACAGTAGAAGCAATTAACTCCCAAAAAGGGTTAGATGCTGCTCAATGGATTTAAGTTTGACAATATTTTTAAACTCCGTACACATCAAATATATTTTTGAAATGTCTTCCCCAGTGCTCATGAACTTTCAGGTCAATCAGCAAAATTTCATGAATAGTTTGTTTGCATTCTTAGGAAATCAATGACTGTATTTTGGCTGTGAATCATATTTAGTGAATGTAAATTACAAGAGAATGTAAGTTTGCTGAGAAACCTCTACAAGCCTGTTGTGTAATATTTATATAGGGGAAACGGTGGCTCTCAACAAAGTAATAGCATAATGACTTCACCTGGAAGTGGTAAGTGAAATAGTTTAGCGCTCATCACCTTGCTGTGCTAGTGCAATTTTCATTGGGCAAAGTGTTTTAAATTACTTAATTGTAACTTCTTTGCTCTGTGATGGCATCTAAATCATGGAAATGAATGCATTAAGTGTATCATCGCTTTGCAATAAATCTCTTTCATTCCATAATTGCTTGATAACAAAGCTTGACATCAGCTTGTCCAAATTTGGCAAAGGCATCTGTTCAGCTCAAAGCTCCTTTATTTCTTTCAATGCAAGCTAATTCGTCATTAAAACAATGTGCAGTGGTTGGAAGATCACAAGATAAGTATTTTTGAATCAAATTGCCTGTTCTCGTTATCCTCCCTCATGTGTTTCAGAAGATTAACGCGATTGTTATCATACACAGACTATGCTCTCCATAACCCACATTTGAAACATGAATTGATAGTGGAGAGACTGTTGAGTTGAAGGACCATTATGTTTTGACTGTCAAGGGAGCGCAATTCCGATTGATGAGAAAAGAAGGTTTATTTTTGTTAATTACCCCACATGGTAAGGTGGTGATGGGCTAGTGGTAGACTATTTATCCAGAGACCCAGGTAATGTTCTAAGGATAGTAGGAACTGCCGATGCTGGAGTCTGAGATAACACGGTGTGGGGCTGGATGAAGAGAGCAGGCCAGGCAGCATCAGAGGAGCAGGAAAGCTGATGTTTCGGGTCTGGACCCTTCTTCAGAAATGCTCTGGGGAGCTGGGTTTGAATCCTGTCATGGCAGATGGTGGAATTTGAATTCATCATAAATTGGAGTCTGATGATGACCACGAAGTGATTGCTGGTTGTCAGGAGAAGCCCATCTGATTCACTAAACTCCTTGGCGACACAGTGATTAGCACTGCTGCCTGAAAGTGCCAGGAATGCCAGCTTGATTCCAGCCTCAGGTGACTTCCTGTGTGAAGTTTGCACATTCTCCTTGTTTCTGCATGTGTTTGCTCCAGTTTCGTCCCACAGTCCAAAGATGTGCAGGTTTGGTGGATGGGCCATGGGAAATTGTTCCATAATGTGCAACCTGCTCCTATTTCTTATGCTGTTGTTAATTATTTTATTGTCTAAGACACATTCATAGTTGCAGCGTTTTTCATCTTTATTTCGGGTGTATTATTATTTCTGGTTCTGTAGGTGAAAGGTTGAACCAATATTCTTTCATTTAGCTTCTTGCTAGCCTAGGTAATTTGACCACAAGCTTTATGTTTGGACAGACAGGAGTTTATCGAGGTGAGCACAGAAGGAGGTTACCTTTTCTATGTTTATATTGCACAGTGGACCTCAGCCAATCCCAATCCCTTCAATTTTAGCTGTAGCCTTGAAAATAATCTCTTTTCAGGCACTTATTCAATTCCTTTTACAATGCTCCAATTCAATCAGCCTCCACCACACCCTAAAGAAATGCATCCTGCATTTTAAACACTCTCCGGCATAAACTATGCAGCCTTAAATCGGGTTCCTTTGATCCTGATCCCCTCGGCCGAAGGGCAAGGTTTCTCCCCATCTACTGTGTCTCGACCCCTCATTACTTAAATACATTTATCAAACCTCCTGTTATTCTCTCAAGCAAGAGGAGCAGCATTTTTTTTTCCAATTTGCCCTCATTCCTGGAAATGTTCTTCCAAATTGTTTTCCACATTGTCATGTGTATTCACAGCCCTTCTCTGTGTAACCCCCACAGTTAGAAACAATGGGCAGAAACTTTCCCCTTGCTCGTGGTGCCAGGAGTGGGAAGAGAAACCTTTGGTTTTAATCGTAGGCAGGTGGACGTGGGGGGCAGGTGTAGAATAGTGGTTTGCCACGAACTTCATTTGCTCCAACCTTGGGGCATTTGGGGACATGGGTGAAGGGCAAAATTTACAACTGAAAACCACCCATGGTCCTTGTCTCTGAATGTGTCCGATACCTACCCCATTTGAGTGGCACGTGATCTGCTGGGTGTTCTCACTGGTGGGGACAAGAGAGTTTTTGTGCCCTTAAAGACACCAGCTCTCACTCTTTGAGTGTCACAGCATGGAAAGTGGCCCTTCGGCCCATCATTTGTCAATGCAGAAAGAATAAAATTGAAATACTCTGATTGAACCAAAGTTTTATCAGTTTTAATTGTCACATGAAATGGACATATTGCAAATTAGCATCAAAACGTTGGTATCACACAACATAAAAAAAAGGAACAGGACTAGGCCATTCAGCCCTTCAAGCCTGCCCCTCCATTCAATATGGACATGGGTGATCCGCCAACTCAACCCACTGTTCCTGCTTTCTCCCCACATCTTTTGATCCCTTTAAGAACTATATCTACTTCCTTCTTAACAACATACGAGCTAGGAGCAGGAGTAGGCCATTCAGCCCTAAACCCTGCTCTGCCAGTTAATACGACCACAGCTGGCATCAAATTCACTTTCCTTCCTGCTCCTTTTAACCCATTACTAGTCAAAAATCTATCTCCTGCTTAAATTTATGCAGTATCCCAGCATCATCCACACGCTGGAGTGGTGAATTTCACAGATTCGTGACCCTTTGTGAAACTCCTCCTCATCTCTATCTTAAGTCTGCCACCCCTTATCCTAAAACTGTGATCTCTCGCTCTGGATTCCCCCACATGAGGAAACATCCTCTCTAAGCCTACTCTGTGAATCTAGTTTAGCATCTTATGTATCTCGTCTAATCTCTAGTGAGTATCTGCCTAAACTATTAAAACTCTCTTCATAAAATGAGCCATTTATCTGTGGAATTAATCTGGTGAACCATCTCTGACCTGCTTCCTATGTAATTACATCCTTGAAAACTTTCAATGCTTTGTCCTCAACTGTTTTCTGTGCCATAGGAATTCCACAGGCTTACCATTCTATGGGTAAAGACCTTTCTCCTCATCTCAGTCCTAAATGTTTTATCCTATACCTTTAGACTGTGACCATTGGATCTGGTCATCAGTTTAATCTGTGTAGGTTTGTGAGAATTTTATAGGTTTCTCTGCAATCCCCCCCATTTTTCTTCCAAACTCCAGTGATTATAGTCCTAACCAATCCAGTCTCTCTTCATAAGTCAATTCTGCCATGCTAGGAATCAGGCTGGTAAACCTTTGTTGCACTCCCTCCATCGCCAGAACATCCATCCTCAGACAGGGAGATCAAAACTGTACACACAATACTCCACGTATGGTCTCACCAAGGCCCTGTACAATTGCAACAAGATATTCCTGCTCCTATACTCAAATCCTATGTCTTTGAAGGCCGACATACCATTTGTCTTCTTCACCGCCTTCTACACGGGCAATGCTTATTTTCAGCGTCTGGTGTATGAGGACACCGAGGTCTCCTTGCACCTCCCCCTTTTCCAATATACCCCTATTTTACACAATCACCTTATTCCATTGCCTTGCATTTCAAATTGTAACGTCCTCATATGTTAATTCCTTAGTCAAAGTATTGTGCTTCTCACCAAGATTCACTAAGGAATATGGAAGCTTACCAGAGAGGCATATAAACTGGAAAATCATCTGTAGTGTTAATGTATAGGAAAATAAATAAAGTCAGGCCAACATCTTCAGATACATCAACAAGCACCAATGCCCTTGAATCATCCTGTTACTGAACCAATCTGCCAATAGATCTGTTATGATTTTAGAATGCCAAATGCTCAGTAATCTCCAAGGACTTTACCAAGACATTGGCAAGATAGAGTAGTCAGGCATAGTTCAGGACATAAATCAATAAACGTGGGTTTTCTGTGCGACGTATAACACTGTGCATTCTTATATAAAACCATAACATGCTATATGCACCTGTCACAACAAGAAAGTTGTCACTGTCTCTTTGAAAGCATCCAACCATCCTGATATATGTTCTAATTTAAAATAAAAGAAGTAGAAGCAATAGGCCAGTCGACCCATCTGATCTATTCCATCATTCAATGAGATCAAAGCTGATCTTTTAGTCCACCACCATTTTCCTCCACAATCCCTATATTCTTTTATTTTGTTTTTTTATGAAGTTGAAACCTTTGTTTGATAGCACAGAGTTTGGTCATCACTGCAAAAAGTGAGACATGTTTTGCACTGATCGGGGCAATTCATGCGAAATTCCAAAGTGTTTGGAAAATAGAATTTACTCTTGTATCAGAGGAGAGTGCTGAATGGTTGGCAAGTGGACTCTGACTGATAGAGACATTGTCATGGAAAACGCACCCATAAATGACGATTGACAGTTAACCACCAGACATTGTTTAAATTTTAAAGCAAGCAGATTGACTCCAATTGGTAAAGGCATTGTGCTGACAAATGAACCAGTACATGCATGCCACTTATTTTGTCGAGTTGGAAAGGGTGCAGTGTGTGCACATGTACTTTCTGTCTGCAAAAAGAAAAATCATAATAGATGTCGTTTCTGGGAGCTGCAACTGCACCACACTAACTGCCTGACCAGCCATCCTACACTGGTTGTCAGTGTAATACATAACTCACTCAGAATTATTTAACAATTCATAATTCACATTCAGAAGTTAGGAGGTCCTCAGGACAGTGTCCTAGACCCAACCATCTTCAGCTGCTTCATCAATGACCTTCCCTCCATCATAAGGTCAGAAGTGGGGATGTTCGCCAATGATTGCACAATGTTCAGCACCATTCACAACTCCTCAGATGCTAATTGCTGCAAGGCCTAGACAATATCCAGGCCTGGGCTGACAAGTGGCAAGTAACATCAGTGCCAGGTGCAAGGTAGTGATCATCTCCAATAAGAGAAAATCTAACCACTGCCCCTTGACATTCAATGGTCACTAACTTCTGAAGGGCAACCAGGGACGGGCAATAAATACTGGCCCGGCCAGCGATGTCCATGTTTCAAACGTGAATGAAAGAAAACAATATTCATTAGTAGTGAGTGGAACACCTTGCAATGTGGTATATGAGTTTCACTGCTGAAGAGATGACAGGTAGATTAGCCATGCACCCAAAAACTGGTGTTGAACCATACCAAACAGCATTGCTTCAGCTATTCACAACAAGCACAATAATGAACACACTCAAGCAACCAGCTCTTGCAAAACTCAACACGCTGTGTCCATCATTACATGCGAGCCTATGATTGGACAGCATTTGTAGCACGTCACCTTTAGAGGCAGAAGGAACTCGCATGCATGAACACACATTATGCCTCTTTCAGCCCAACATTATTCTATTTAGAGTCATAGAGCCATGCAGCATGGAAACAGACACTTTGGTCTAACTTGCCCATGCCGACCAAGTTTCCCAAACTAAACTAGTCCCATTTGTTTGGCCCATATCCCTCTAAACCTTTCCTATTCAAGTGCCTGTCCAAATGTCTTTTAAATGTTGTAACTGTACCTGTGTCAAACACTTTCTCTGGCAGCTCATTCCACATACAAACCACCCCTGTGTGTGAAAAAGTTGTCACTCAGATCCTTTTAAATCTCTTTCCTGTCACCTTAAAAATATGCCTTCTAGTTTTGAACTCCCCCACCCTAGGGAAAAGACCTTTACCATTCACCTTAACTATATCCCTCATGATTTTCTAAACCTCTACAAGGTCACTCCTCAACCTCCAATGCTCCAGTGAAAAAAAGTAACAGCCTATCCAGTCTCTCCTTAGAATTCAAACAGTCCATTCCCAGCCTGGTAAATCTTTTCTGCATCCTCTCCAATTTAATAATATCCTTACTAAAGCGGGGCAACCAGAACTGTAAACATTGCTCCAAAAGTGGCCCCACCACCATCCTGTACAGAAGTAAAAATAACCAATAGGAAGGGAATAGCAAGAACTACAGATGCCAGAGTCAGAGACAGCAAGGTGTAGAGCTGGATAACACAGCAGGCCAGGCAGCATCAGAGGAGCAGGAAAGTTGATGTTTTGGATCAAGACCCTTCTTCAGAAATGGGGAGCTGGGAAATAAATAGACAGAGGAGGGGTGGGGCTGGGGAAGGTAGGTGGGATAGTGATAAGTGAGTATAGGTAGGGAGTGGTGGAGATTGGTCAGTGGGTCAGATAGGTGGGGAAGGAGATGGACAGGTTGTGTCAGGGGATGAGAGGGAGAGTTGGTGATTGGATGAGGCTGGGGGTGGGGAGATTTTTAAAACTGTTGAATTCTATGTTGAGGCCATCGGCCTGTAGGCTCCCGAGGCGGAATTTGAGGCGTTGTTCCTCCAGTTTGCATGTGATGTCATTGTGGCACTGGAGGAGACCCAGGATGGAGGTCCAGGGGGATTCCCAATTCCTCCGCTGCATCTGCTCCCAAGATGGAGCATTCCACTCCTGGACATTCTCCGCCACTTCCTCCACCTACAATCTGAATCCATGAGCAAAGAGATATTTCCCCAGGAGATATAGGAACTGCTCACTCCGTGACTCCCTTGTTCACTCCACACTGCCCACTAATCCCACCACACCCGGCACCTTTCCTGGCAACTGCAAGAGGTGCTACACCTTCCCGCACACCTCTCTCCTCACCTCCAACCAAGGCCCAAAGCAAATCTTTCATATCCTGTAGGGGTTCACCTGTACATCCTCCAACTTGGTCTGCTGTATCTGTTGCTCCCGATGGGGCTTCCTCTACATCAGTGAGACCAAGCGGAGATTCGGGGACCATTTCGTAGAGCATCTGCACTCTGTATGTGACAAAGATTGACACCTTCCGGTTGCCAACCATTTTAACTCCCCCTCCCATGAAAATGGGAAAATGCATGAGGGAGAGATCCCTCAACATTTTAAGGCATTTCAACTCATGATCTGCTGAAGAGAGATTTTATAGAATCATAGAATCCCTACAGTGTGGAAACAGGCATTCAGCCCATTGAGTCTACACTGACCCCCTGAAGAGCATCCCACCCAGACCCACACCCTCTCCCTGTAACCCTGTATTTCCCACAGCTGACCCACCTACTCTGCACATCCCTGGACACTATCGGGCAATATAGCATGCCCAATCCACCCTAACCTGCACATCTTTGGACTGTGGGAGGAAACTGGAGCACCCAGAGGAAACACACGCAGACACGGGGAGAATATGAAAACTCCACACAGACAGTCGCCTGAGGGTCCCTGGCGCTGTGGGGCAGCAAGGTTTCTGGCTGGTTTGATAGGTAGATAGTTTGGCAGCTGGTAAACTGGTTAAACAAAAACAGAAATTGCTGGAGAAACTCAGCAGGTCTGACAGCATCTGTGGAGAGAGAAAAAACAGTGTTAACATTTTAAGTCCAGCAACTCTTCTCCAGCACTGCAGAGTGTGGATTCTAGGATGAGGTCATGTGAGGAACATTGTACATCACCTGTGATCCTGGGTGGATTCGAAAACCGAAAGATACAACTTCACTTGGAATCCATGTGGGGTGAGTCTGAGCCAAGGCAGTCAGAGTAATGAGCTGTAGCTGTGGAACTGAGTTTCAGCAAATATCTTGTCCAAACCCAGAAGGGAAGATGAAGCCAATGACGGTGAGCAAGGAGAAATATTCAAATGGACAGACTGTTGGCGAAAGGAGCTGAACATCTTCAAGCTGGGCATACCTGGAAGAAATGTGGTAGTGAGTTAAACAAAAAAAAACGAAAAGCTGCACTCAAGTTGGACCAGAGATAGTAGGAACTGCAGATGCTGGAGAATGAGATAACAAGTTGTAGAGCTGGATGAACACAGCAGGCCAAGCAGCATCAGAGGAGCAGGAAGGCTGACGTTTCGGGCCTAGACCCTTCTTCAGAAATCTG
>NW_025974448.1:0-6524 GCF_021869965.1 Rhincodon typus
ATAGAAACGTGTTCCTTTTGACTGCTTTAGGACTGTGCCTGCACCACATTAGGCCCCGGCTCGGTGTTCACCAGCTGTAAGACTTATAAGCACTGCATGTTTGCAGAAGAGAAGGCAGACACAATGTCTACTGTCTCCCTCCCTCAATGTTGGGGCATCCTTACAGCAAACAGTTCACATAAGGAATGGTTTCATTTTTCGTACAACCCACATCACACAGTTAGACATTCAGAGGGAATGAAGGGTCCATTTCCTCAAGGCTTTGCTGACAATAAAGAAAATAGTCAATAGCAAATCAGCAGCCAACATTCTTGATCTAATTCTACAGCCATGGAATATGACGAAGGAAGGGAAGCACTAATGTTATCTGTGAAACATCTCATTATGGCTTCGTCTTCCTGCCAGGCTGCAGGAGAGAGCAAGATCATGTGACATTACATCATATCCCTTCTACTTGATGTTATGTCTCTCCCAGTTTCTACATTTGATATTAATGGAAATGACAGTTGAAGGAGATAGAATAAAGGCTGTCAATTTACAGATCAGTGCATTGAGTGTAGGAGTTGGGAGGTCATGTTGCGGCCGTACAGGACATTGGTTAGGCCACTTTTGGAATACTGTGTGCACTTCTGGTCTCCCAGCTACAGGAAGGACGTTGTTAAACTTGAAAGGGTTCAGAAAAGATTTCTGAGGATGTAACTGAGACTGGAAGGTTTGAGTTACAAGGAGAGGCTGAATAGGCTGGGACTGTTTTCCCTCGAGCATCAGAGGCTGCGGGATGACCTTATAGAGGTTTATAAAATCATCAGGGGAATAGATAGGGTGAATAGCCAAGGTCTTTTCCCCAGAGTGGGGGAGTCTAAAACTACAGGGGATAGGTTTTAACGGGAGAGGGGAAAGACTTAAAAGGGACCTGAGGGGCAACTTTTTCACGCAGAAGGTGATGTGTGTATGGTACGAGCTGCCAGAGGAAGTGGTGGAAGCTGGTACAATTACAATTCCAAAAAGATATTTGGATAAGTACATGGTTTAGAGGGATATGGGTGAAACACAGGCAAATGGGAATAGTTTAGTTTAGGAAATCTGGTCAGCATCAATATGTTCTGCAAAAGGGCCTGTTTCTGTGCTGTATGACTCTGCAGTTTTGGTCACCCCATCTAAGGGAGGACATGCATGCCATAGAGAGAGTTCAGCACAGATTCATCAGACTGATTCCAGGGATAGCAGCACTGTCCGATGAGGAGAGATTGAGGCCTACAGTTTAGAAGAATGGGAGGTAACCTTATTGAAAGTTACAAAATTTTAAAGGGCTAGATACAGGAAGGGCGTGGAAGGCGTGGAGATTAGGATTTCTAGAATCAGGAGGCACAGTCTCGGAATGAAGTAGGACAGGGATGAGGAAGAATTTCTTCACCCCGAGGGTGGGGAACCTCTGGGATTCACTTCCACAGAGGGCTGAGAAGTTCAGTCTTTTTCTTTATTGTTTCACAAAATGTGGGCATCTCAGGCATGGTCAACTGTTGATGCCCACCCTTTATTACGCTTGAACCGAATGGCTTGTGCTTGTGTTGGTCAGGAGTCACATGCAGGCCAGGCCAAGTAAAGTTGGCCGATTTCCTGCCCTAAAGGACAGCAATTAACCAGACAGGTTTTTAAGACCACTGATGCTAGTTATATGGCATTATTACTGAGACCAGCTGTTTTCTTCAGGAATTATAGTCAAATTCCATCTGCTGCCGTGATAGGATGTGAACCCATGTCCTCTGAGTATTAGCTCGGGCCTCTGGATTCAAAGTTTAGTGACGTGACTACGTCACCGTCTACCCCACTGACAATCTTCCAGATACGGATTGTCCAACTTCTGGATACCAAGGGATGCAGGGATCACATGGGGGAAAATAACATGGAGATAGATGATAGAAACAGAAACTGGAAGCAGACCATTCAGCCCTTCAAGCCTGCTCTGCTTTTCAACATTATCATGGCTGACCATCTATCTTAATTCCATATTCCTGCTTCCTCCCCTCCATCCTTGGCACCTTTAAAATCTAAAAATTCATCTTTTTTTTAAATATACTCAGTGACTTGGCCTCTAATATCCTCTCAGTGAAGAAATGTTTCCTCGTCTCAGTCCGAAATCATAGAATCCCTACAGTATGGAAACAGGCCATTCGGCCCGATGAGTCTACACCGACCTTCTGAAGAGTATCCCACCCGGACCTAAACCCCAGCCCCCATCCTATCACTACAGTCCTGCATTTCTCATGGCTAACCCACCCAGCCTGCAAATCCCTGGACACTATGGGCAATTTAGCATGGCCACTCCAAATAACCTGCACATCTTTGGACTGTGGGAAGAAACCGGGGCATCCGGAGGAAACCCATGCAGACACAGGGTAGACACAGACTGTTGCCGACGGTGGAATCGAACCCAGGTCCCAGCACTGTGAGGCAGCAATGAATCACCGTGCTGCCCGTGGTCCACCCCATATCCTGCAACTATGACCCCTGGTTCTAAACTCCCCAACCAGGGAAAACAACCTCCCTGCATCAAGTCTGCCTCGCCTTGTTATAATTTTACATGTTTCAAATCAGATTCTCTCTCGTGCTTCTGAACTCTGACAAATATAGACCTATTCCAACCAATATCTCTTTCTTTATTCATTTACAGGATGAGGACGTCGCTGGCTAGGCAGTATTTATTGTCCATCCCTAATTGCCCAGAGGGCAGTTGAGTGTCAACCACATTGCTGTGGGTCAGGAGTCACATGTAGTCCAGACCAGGTAAGGATGGCAGTTTCCTTCCCTAAAGGGCATTAGTGAACCAGATGGGTTTTTTCAACAATCTGGAATGGATTCATGGTCATTATTAGATTCTTAATTCCAAATATTTATTGAATTCAAATTCCACCATATGCCATGGTGGGATTCAAACTCAGACCCCAGAATGTTATCTGGGTCTCTGGATTAACAGTCCAGCGATAATACCGCTACGCCATCACCTCTCTTCATAGGAAAGTCCTGCCATTCCAGCTATCAGCTTGGTACACCTCCTCTGCGCTCACTCTATGACAAGTATATTCTTTCTCAAGCAGGGAGACCAAAACTGCACACAATACTCCAGTTGTGGTCTCACCCAGGCCCTGTATAACTGCAGTGAGACATTCCTACTTCGTCAGCCAAGAACTAGAATGATGGAGGAGGCTCGACGGGCTGAGTGGCCTACTCCTGCCCCTATTTCCTATTTCACACCCATATACAAAATCAGCATGAACCAATAGTGTTTCCAATTCTACATTCCCCTGCTCCCTGATGGGGCCTCTGCACTGAGGCGATGGATCCAAATCAGGATTCTGCTCTTGTGTTGGAGGCACATTGCTTGATTTCACTGTGAGTCATGACAAAATCATAGAATCCTTACAGTGGAGAACCAGGTCATTCAGCCCACCGAGGCCATACTGACCCTCTGAAGAACATCCCACCCAGACTCATTCCCCTATCCTATCCCTGTAGCCTTGCATTTCCCATGGCCAATCCACCTATCCCCAGACACTATGGGCAATTTAGCACAGCCAATCCACCTAAACTGCACATCTTTGGACTGTGGGATAGAACCGCAGCACCTGGAGGGAACTCACGCAGACACAGGAAGAATGTCTGTGTAGAATTCGCAGTCGCCTGAGGGTGGAATCCAAACTGGAGACCCTAGTACTGTAAGGCAGCAGTGCTAACCACTGAGCCACCATGCAGCCCACAGTGTAGAAGTCCTGTAAGGATTATACCACAACAGTAACCATTGATTACACATTTGGTCTTACCCTCATTGACCAGTGCCAGTTGCCAGATAGTTTCATTACGCCAGATCCAAGGATGTAACCCAGACCACTGCAACAGAACAAATAAAACAGTTTCACTCTGTAATATCTCAACACTTCAATTTAGCAAAGTTCATTCTGTCCAACAACCCCTTTGACCGCCTCACCTCGGAATTCTGCCACGTTCCTCCTCCCAGCGTAAATCAGTTGTTTCAATGGCAGAAAGCTGGACTCCATCTGAAGCTGAACTCATTAACAAACACATGTCTTTTTATTTGACTGTTTACACCCCTCTTGGTCAATGACGCCAGTCATGCTAACCATCACCATTACCCCCACAGTCTCCGAAAGTCACCAACTGTGGAGAACATTCACCAACCAATGCAGCCAATTCTAATTAAAGGAGTCAAACATATCTCATTGTAGAGTGGCCACTGCTTGTAGGAAATAGATTCACAGTCCTACATATCCACCAAGGTCCTGGGACTTCGACAGAGGACAAGTGATGCCTACATTTGTACCTGAGGGGTGACCTTCATAGACGATTATAAAATCATTGGTGGTGGGGGGAGGGGAGGAGGTGCGGTGCATGGATAGCGTGAATAGCCAAGATCTTTTCTTCAGGGTAGGGGAGTCCAAAACTAGACAGCATAAGTTTAAGGCGAGAGAGGAAAGATTTAAAAAAAGGACTCGAGGCGCAACTTTTTCATGTCACGTAGAGGGTGGTGAGTGTAGTGAACAAGTTGCCACAGGAAGTAGTAGAGGCATGTACAATGGCAACATTTAAAAGACATTTGGACATGGACATGGATAGGAAAGGTTTAAGAGGGATATGGGCCAAATGCAGGCAAATGGGAATAGTTCAGTTTAGGAAACCTGGCCAGCATGGACAAATTGGGCCAAAGGGCCTGTTTCCATGCTGTACGACCTTTTTTGGTTGACGTCAATTTATGGAATGAGTTGTAGCCACTTGCTTTGTTGAAAATTAAAAACTATGAAAACTGTGATAAAGACATTCATTCATTTGTAAACAAAAACAGAAATTTTTGCTTCTGCTTCAGATACCCAGGATCTGCAGTTCTTTATTTTACCTTTGTATGCAAATCCTTCCATCTGCTTATTTTGTTTAAATCTGTCAAATGTTTGAGATGGAGAAAAGCATTTGGATTGCATGAAGCGATTTTCTATTTGACCAGGGCTCAATACTGAGTTGACGTCCAATGGAGAAATTTATACTCACTGGTTGGGATTGTCCCCATTGTAAAAGAGATTGAGACTCTAACATCTTGGTGACAGCCCCATTGTCAGATATTTGTCCAAAGATAAAAGCTGTGAGGAACCTAATGAGAAACCAACTCAGCTACTCTTCCCCATCGAAACAGCTGAAGAATTTGAGATAGGACCTGGCCTTGAGCAGGACACAACAGACAACATTGCATTGTGTTTCCAGTCTCGTCATTGATGATAAATTGTTTTGTTTTAAGATGGTCAGTGTAAAACCACCAAAAACACAATTTGTTATTTTGCTGGTGTTGACTCCTCTAAGATCATAAAGAGGAATTATGAAGAAAATGCAGATGGAGTCCCATCAAAATTCACTCTCCTTTGGTCACAGAACTTGCAAGTTGTGAAGCTGATTACATCAGATAGATAGCACAAAAACAGGCTATTCAGCCCACCAGCTCATGCTGAATGCTCCACTCAAGCCTCCTTCCCATGTTTTAAATTTGCCATTGAGGGCTGGTCTACTTTCATCTTCGATAGGTCTGTACCGTTCACTTAAACTGTGGTAGAGTTCCACATTCTGACCATTCTTTGGCCCTCCTGGGTAAGTACCTTAGAATTATAGAATCCCGACAGCGTGGAAGCAGGCTGGAGCTCATCAAGTCCACACCAACCCTCTGAAGAGCATCCCACCCAGACTTACCCCCCTGTGACCCTGCATTTCCCATGCCCAATCCACCTAACCTGCACATCTTTGCACTGTGGGAGGAAACCGGAGCGCCCGGAGGAAACCCACGCAGACACAGGGAGAATGTGCAAACTCCGCACAGACAGTCACCCAAGATTGGAATCGAACCCAAGTTCCTGGCACTATGAAGCAGCTTTGTTAACCACTGAGCCACTGTGCTGCCCTTACTTTGATTACCTCTGGTGATGGTTTCTCTCATCACTTTAGAAGGTGTATCAGAAACACTCAACAATGTAGATTATTTTGAATTTGTAGATCTGTAGTGTAGAATGGTTGGGCATGTGGGGAGGGGTGAGCCCAGTCACTCCTCCCATTTAAAATCATGATGTTAGTATTGCCTTGTGAAGGTGTGGGTGGTTGGATCGGAGCTTCCGGTTTCCAGTTGTCCAAGTGGTGAGCCAGGCTGGTGCTATGTTACCCATTCCCATCATTCCTGGTGGGCACTCCAGTTGGCACAGACACCCGTCGACATCAGTCCCACTGGTGAAAGAGTTCCACACCACCTCTGGTTACTCTGCCTAATTAAGGAACGCAGCGATGCTGTGAGAACCTTCCAGAAGGTTCTACGGCTCCAGCTGTTGGAGTCTAAGCCAAGTTGTTTTGCTTTGTTCTATTCCCAAAGAGACCACAGACACACAGAAAATAGGAGCAGGAGTAGGCCATTCAGCATTTGGGGCCTGCTCCATTAGGATCACGGCTGATCCAGCATCTCAGTGTCGTGGTACTGCTTTCTCCCC
>NW_025974448.1:7024-8490 GCF_021869965.1 Rhincodon typus
ACTCACTGGTTGGGATTGTCCCCATTGTAAAAGAGATTGAGACTCTAACATTTTGGTGACAGCCCCATTGTCAGATATTTGTCCAAAGATAAAAGCTGTGAGGAACCTAATGAGAAACCAACTCAGCTACTCTTCCCCATCGAAACAGCTGAAGAATTTGAGATAGGACCTGGCCTTGAGCAGGACACAACAGACAACATTGCATTGTGTTTCCAGTCTCGTCATTGATGATAAATTGTTTTGTTTTAAGATGGTCAGTGTTATACCACCAAAAACACAATTTGTTATTTTGTTGGTGTTGACTCCTCTAAGGTCATAAAGAGGAATTATGAAGAAAATGCAGATGGAGTCCCATCAAACTTCACTCTCCTTTGGTCACAGAACTTGCAAGTTGTGAAGCTGATTACATCAGATAGATAGCACAAAAACAGGCTATTCAGCCCACCAGCTCATGCTGAATGCTCCACTCAAGCCTCCTTCCCATGTTTTAAATTTGCCATTGAGGGCTGGTCTACTTTCATCTTCGATAGGTCTGTACCGTTCACTTAAACTGTGGTAGAGTTCCACATTCTGAGGCCCTCCTGGGTAAGTACCTTAGAATTATAGAATCCCGACAGCGTGGAAGCAGGCTGGAGCTCATCAAGTCCACACCAACCCTCTGAAGAGCATCCCACCCAGACTTACCCCCCTGTGACCCTGCATTTCCCATGCCCAATCCACCAAACCTGCACATCTTTGCACTGTGGGAGGAAACCGGAGCGCCCGGAGGAAACCCACGCAGACACAGGGAGAATGTGCAAACTCCGCACAGACAGTCACCCAAGATTGGAATCGAACCCAAGTTCCAGGCACTATGAAGCAGCTTTGTTAACCACTGAGCCACTGTGCTGCCCTTACTTTGATTACCTCTGGTGATGGTTTCTCTCATCACTTTAGAAGGTGTATCAGAAACACTCAACAATGTAGATTATTTTGAATTTGTAGATCTTTAGTGTAGAATGGTTGGGCATGTGGGGAGGGGTGAGCCCAGTCACTCCTCCCATTTAAAATCATGATGTTAGTATTGCCTTGTGAAGGTGTGGGTGGTTGGATCGGAGCTTCCGGTTTCCAGTTGTCCAAGTGGTGAGCCAGGCTGGTGCTATGTTACCCATCCCCATCATTCCTGGTGGGCACTCCAGTTGGCACAGACACCCGTCGACATCAGTCCCACTGATGAAAGAGTTCCACACCACCTCTGGTTACTCTGCCTAATTAAGGAACGCAGCGATGCTGTGAGAACCTTCCAGAAGGTTCTACGGCTCGAGCTGTTGGAGTCTGAGCCAAGTTGTTTTGCTTTGTTCTATTCCCAAAGAGACCACAGACACACAGAAAATAGGAGCAGGAGTAGGCCATTCAGCAATTGGGGCCTGCTCCATTAGTATCACGGCTGATCCAGCATCTCAGTGTCGTGGTACTGCTTTCTCCCC
>NW_025974449.1:0-8489 GCF_021869965.1 Rhincodon typus
GTGTACGGGCTCTCTGGTGATCAACGCAGCAGACCACTGACCACCTCCGCCAAGACTGCAGGTATTTACGCTAAAACTGTGTGACCGTCTTCTTTTTACAGAGAACTGGTTTTGTCATACATCAAGTGGCAGCGCCCACATTCCCTTCCACAGCCTCGCAGTGTTGCCATGACAACGTCCACCATTTTAGAACGACATCTCATCACCTCTTGGAATATGGATTCATGTTGCGCTATTAACTGTCATTTTATTTTGCAGCTGAGTCCAGAACAGGCCAAAGAGACAAAATCTACGCTAGTCACTGTACAGCTCATTAACTTCCCATCTTCCCAATGTCAATGTGAACCTCTGTCCTGTTCACCAATCACCGAGTGGCTCCCGGCCTAGCGTCTCCTCAATTTTACATTCTCCTTGTTGTTTCCAAATCTCTCATCCCCTCCGTACTCTCCTCCTGCTCCATATCCCTCTGAGATAACCACTTTCCTCAACTCATTCCCCTTCATTTCCATGTCACTTCTCTCTTGCCTGCTCCAGAGCTCCCTCTAGCCCTCTCTGTCGGGAGTGTGGGCATTATGTTGTAATGTTGGGGTCACGCCAGTCAATTTCCTCACAGCAAGCTCTCACAGATAGCAATGTGACAACGGCCAGAGGATCTGTTCTTTTATCTCCCCCCCCCCCCCCCCCCCCCCCAAAGTTAATTGAGGGAGAAATATTGGTTAGGACACTGGGAAAACTTCACGTCATAGATCCTGAGCAAGCAGGTGAAAGGCCTCTGTTTAATCTCTCAGCTGAGAGACAGTCCATCCGGCAGTGCAGCATTCCCTCAATACGGCCTGAGAGCTTTCAGCCTTGACACTGTTCCTGAGTCTCTGGTGTGGAGAATTGTCCGATTCAGCCTTCTCAGTCTGAAGCTAGAGGGTGCCACAGCCAGGAATTCCAGCGCCTTGTCCCAGCCCTCAGTCCCTAGATGCACCCCTCCCCACCCCCCGACAGCCACCATCTCCAGGTAGCTATTTTCCTGGTGCTTTGATACTATAACTTCCTGCCTCTACTTGTCCTGCCATTGGCTGCCTCATCTGTCGGGGTGCCCTGCCTCTTCCTACAGCCAATCAGGAAGCACACTTGCCCTTTGACTGATTAATTCCCAGTCCAACAGCCCTTTGTAATCTCATTCCCAGTATTTAATAAACAATGAACGGAAATGAAATAAACAGCTAACAGTTTTGCTCTGAGCAGCCCAGCATGGACAGTACAGAAATGGGTCCATTTCCCAGTGAAGATTATCCACAATCGGAGGTTCTCCAGTCACACCTCACATTTTTCCCACAAGAAACCTTGCAGAGTCTGGGAGGATAGCTGAATCTTTGACACCGTGAGTTGACTTTCAGTGATCTGGTTGCGCCATGCTCCCTTGAAACTTCATTCTCTGTCCCCCACAATTCCCTCCCGCAGTCCCTAGACCCACTCCATCTGACCCTTCATCAGTTGCAGTCCAGCTCAGCCCCTACAGTGCCGCATCCACCTCAATCTCTCACTCCCACTCCCTTAAGTCTCTCTCCATTGACCCACCAGACTCCCTCAGTCCTAGCCTTATGCTGACCCTTTCTCTCCAGTTCCACTCTGCCCCGACCCTGTCAGACTCCCTCTACCTCACGTCCCAATGTCTGCCTGACACGAGTTCACATATTTGGGGGGGAGCACGGGCCGAATGGACGGCATATGTCATGTCCGTGTGACAGAGCCAGTAACCTGTTCAGGATAGAGCTGAGGCTGGGGCCAGGTAGCACACACTGCAATATCATCCAAAACAGTCAAAATATTCAACGAGCAAGTTACTGGTTACTGTGATAATACATCCCATGAGCAGAATTAACCGATTGAATTTATAAATTCCAGGATTAGTTCATGTGAGTCGCTCTCACAAGGATCTAACATGTATTTGCCAACCTTTTCCAGCAGTTACCTACTTTTTTTCTTTCCTGTCCTAGCCTCTGCAGTTAAAGACACAGTGAAGCCACATAAACTTGGCGAACTTTCTGTCTCTCACGTCACGAATCAGTCCTCCAAACTCTCCTGGACGGCGAGCAAAGGCTTTGATTCCTTTCTGATACAGTACAGCGCTGCAGAGCCCCGGGGAGTTTACAACCTGACCGTGACTGGGGACCAAAGGTCAACCTTCATCAAAGGCCTGAGGCCTACCACCATCTACACTGTCCGTCTCTATGGGGTCGCTAAGGGCCAGCGCACAAAGCCACTGACCAGTCAAGTGACCACTGCAGGTATTTTATGCAGGAAACAAATTGTTTGTTTTCTTTTGCAAGCCTTTGTAGAGTCTCTCAGGAAGGGGTTGTCATACCATTCAGCTGCTGATGGTGATGCTTTACCAGTCCTGAAAATCTTGACCTGCGTTTCTCATGGAATGTGGTCTGGCTCCAAAAGCAAAGCAGAATTTGGAATGGAGGAAAAATTTGTCCTCTCTTGCACCGATGCTCCTTAAACCTTCATGAGACGTGAAGGGTTTCTTGGAAAGCTTAGTCCCTGCTTAGAAAACCCTGTCTTTTATCTTTGTGCTTTTCTCTGGATTCATTGTAGTAAAGTAATTCTTATAAATCTACTCTCTTATTCTCGGGAATACCCTTGGACAACAGTCTACCTCACGATAGGCCCTGACCCTCTCTGCTTTCCCCTGGAATAATTGTATTTGGCCAACGTCTGGAGGCTGGAGGGTGATTCAGTGAAAGTTCTGGAACATGGAATAACTGCAACGTCGCAGCGTTTCACTGTGATTCCCTTCCTTCCCCTCCAACAAAGCAAAATGATGAATCTCCCATCATTTTCCTTTGCAGTGTCTAGAGCTGTCGGAATATGGTGTGTGTGTGAGAACAGGAAGCCTCTCTGGGATTATTGTAATGACATTAAAATCCCATCGCTTTTCCCAGCTGTTTGGCTCAGGCGACGGTCGATCAGCTGGGAATGCCGTGGCTGCTGTCTCTCCTCTATGTAGAGCTGTCTTTGCGTACATTAATCCCCTTGTGTTGAGAACATGGTGATGACTGTTAGCTGACAGTTTGGTAACTGCAGGGACCGGATTTGAGACAATTAACAAAAAAGCCACTGAATATAAATGTTAAAACTCAACATTAGTTGGAATTGGGCTGTACCTGAGATGGTCATCGATTCTTCAGAAGCATTTATTATTTTACAGGATGCTGGATAGGGACCAGCATTTAGAACAGAATAGAATAGAACAGCAACTTATTGTGTTTTGTATTTATGAAAATACAGTGAGATGTGTATAAGTCACCGCAATTTGGCGCCATTTTAATTAAAGGAATTATAGAAAGAAATAGTTGAGGCAAAGTTGGGACAAAGTTCAGTTTTTGTTTGCTCCTGGGTTTCTGGATGGGCTACGGGACACGGCCCCTGGGGCCACAAAAGTAAGGATTTCGGACCAGGCCCGCCAAGTTTCCACTGTCACTGCATTGCTGCCATAACACGGAGGGACAGACAGGACCCACCGAGTCACAACGCCGATGCCATTGCCACTTCAGTGACCTCCACAGCCACAAGGAATGTTCCGGAGCCACCACATCCACCACTGCTCTAGCCACCACTGGAACCACCGCGCTGCTGGCAGGATGTTTGGACCAGGCTCAGCGACGACGAATCTATGGTCACAGGGAATGGACATCTGACGCACGGCCGCCTTCCTCCGCCGCAGCCCCAGAAAAGGTGAACTTTGATACAGAAGAGAAATGAAAGAAGCCAAACAAAAAAACAAAGAGAAAAGAGCAAACAAGGAACATGAGCAGTCAGGTGAGCAATGGGATGAATGGACCCTTTCTTTCAGTTGTGCACCATTTTTTTATTCTGGGATGCACAGCAATGTGTAACCATGTAATATCGACCACGCAGCAAATGCTTCCTGTACAGTTTCCACCTCCCTATCACGCATTGTCAAAGACAGTCTGCTTCTGATAACTCACCATGACAGACGCTGTCAGGTGATGGCTGTTCAGGTGGAGCAGCTCTGCTTGTGTGCGTGTCCACGCGTGTGTATGTACATATGTGTGCGTGACAATTAATGTGTGTATCTCTCTCTCTCGATCTCAGCTGTTCTCTTCCAATTGGTGTGAGAGGGGAAATTTGATTTAGATAATTTCTGATTCAGCTGTTCAGAGATGTTGTGGCACACCTTGGGAGCAGGTGGGAACTGACCCCGCGCCTCCTGGCTCAGAGGTAGGGACATCACCACTGCACCCCAAGAGCCCGAACTGGAGTGAGTCAAGGTGATAGGATCTCTGCTAACCCTGTCCTGCTGCTACTAATCCCGCACAAAGAGAAAGAAAGACTTGCATTTCTCTCGCGCCTTTCACAGCCTAAGCAGGTCCCAAAGTACTTTCCAGCCAATGACGTAGTTTTGAAGCATAGTCACTGTTTGTGCACAGCAAGGTCCACAACAGCAATGTGATAACAATCACACAATGCCTGATAGTATTGTTGATTGAGGAGTGAACATTGGCCACTCCACCAGAGAGATCTTCCCTGGTCACCTTCAGGATAGTGCCGTGGGACCTGACTGAGCTGGTGGACACAGCTTGGTCTATTGTTGCATCTGAAAGATGGCACCTCCCATAGTGCAGTGCGGTATACACTGACAAAAACACACTGAATGTGTGCTCCAGGATGGGATTTGAACCCAGGACTTTCCGATTCTGACATGTGACTGCCTAATACTGAGCCCCGGCTGATATCCCAGCTCTGACCAACAGTGTGACTCAGTCGGTAAACTCGGAGGAGCCCTACATGCAACAGGATGGACAGCACACAATGGGGGACACTTGCTTCCTATATATCCCTGCTCTGTGTGGGGTAGTACGTTTCTAACCCCCTGCACACAGACCTAGAAGCAAGGGCAGTCAGGCCCTGTTTCTCTCTGTACGTCTGCGATGTCTGTACTTTGCTGACAGCCCCTAAAGACCATCCACATGCACACCAGCCACCAACCCATGATCGCATCCGCCCAAGATAGTTCAACATTGAAGATCCTATCACGCGACAGAAAGGGCAGGAGTAAATTTCTCCCTAAGATCCTGGTCAATATTCCCAGTGTCCGGTTAAATGTTCCAGATTTCCTTGAGTCCTGGTGAATATTCCATTGCATCCTGGTCAATATTGCTGGTACTCAGTCAAAATATTCACTGGTAGTCCCGGTTGATTTTTTTGAGGTTAAAGGTGCTAGATAATTGCAAACTTGCTGTTGCTGTCAAACACATCATTCTCAGAGCCACAGCAATCAGGCATGAACCAATTGTTAACCTCATGGCTTTCTATTTGTCAGCACAAACAGCGGAGAACTCTCACTTCACTGTGAGGACAATGTGATGTGGTAAATCCAAACAAAATCTCTTAAGAACTGCGGATGCTGGAAATCAGAAACAAAATCAGAAATTGTTGGTCAAACGTGGTTCTGAAGGAGGGTCGCTGGACCCGAAACATTAACTCAGTGTTTCCACAAATTTCACATTTTGTTTCCAAAACCTGTCTTTCCCATTTAACCATGTAACGACAGATACCCTGTCACCCAGTCCATGTTGAGGGAAGGAGCGAATAATTAATCTCAAAACATGAAGAGGTGACTTGCTGTACGTGTCATAGTCATATGCTGCAAAACATTTCCCGTTAAACTTTGCTGACAGTACATCCTATTGTAACACTGTTTACTGTGAAGAGATAATTTGTAAGCTTCCAATTAAACTCAGAATGCTCTATTGAAAGAGACGGACCTGAATATCAGTGAGTCTCTTCCAGACCGTCACGGAGAATCGATTCGGATTGGAGGGATCCATTTTAGAACATGGAACAGTACAGCACCGTACAGACCCTTCGGCCCACGATGTTGTGCCGACCTATGGCTCAATATCCTCTGTCTGGTGCTTATCTGTTGTTGTTGACCCGCATTCTGGTGCGATCCCTGCTCACGATTTTGGCATTTTGTTCTCTCTCTGCCCTGGTCCAGCCGTGACAGACAAGGCCGTGGTCAAACCCGTTAAACTGGGCCCTCTTTCCATTTCCGCGGTGACAGCTGACTCGGTGCGGGTCTCCTGGACGACAGAGTTGGTCTTTGGTTCCTTCCTGATTGAGTACAGAGTTGTGGGATCCCAGAGCATGCGGAATGTGACGGTGATGGCCCATCGCCGCTCCTACCTCATCACAGGCCTGAGGCCGAGCACCAAATACACCGTCACCGTCTATGGGATTTCCAGAGGCCAGCGCACAGCACTGTCAACATCTGTCATAACCACAAGAGGTACCTATTGTTCAGCAAGTGACCATCAGAATTCCCAGTCAATTATCCCCATTTTCCATCTGGAGCTACTGCTGAATGTCAGCGGAAAATATTTTCCTCGCTTCGACTGGACACCGTTTTTGAGGGAAAATATTTTCATTGACCATCCCTCCCTTGATGCATGAAAAGGCTTTCGGCACGTTTCTCTCTTCATTCTCCCACTTTGGTCCTCAATACATTTTATCGGTTGCTACAGCGTGTTGGTCTCTTTTTAGCTGGTGACTGCAGTGAAACAAGTAACTCCAGTCAATGGGGGAGGGACCGGTCAGTGAGCCGGGCTGTCGGGTATTTGTGTAAACGCCCAACACAAAGACGCAAGCGATGGTGCCCAGTTATCACATCAGGACAGCATTGAGGCTTCCGAATCTGGTCTTGTCTCTTTGTTCAGGGATGTACAGGTTTCTGACATATTTATAACATTGACCCGCAGTTGTGAGCTGTGTATAAATATCCTCCTGAGATTCATCTTCGTGAATCATCTACATCCCCAATGACTTTACCTAAACACCTTTGCACTGTTCCTTCTGCTGTGAAACCTCTGCGACACATCATAGTTGGCCATCCTTTCTACATTAGCCTATCGCACTCAGAGCAATGATCGAAATCCCCCGTCGGTCACTCGATTGATGATGTGTATGTGACTTTACTCTTTGTTCTTCCACTACAGCAGGCATCACAAACATGGTCTGAGAGGAGGAGCAGTGTCCTTTCTGTTCTTTCTACCAATCCTTTAGGGACCAGGCTTCAGGATGGCCAATTGAGAGGCTACAGTGAAAAGTATTGTTTTGTGTCCTATCCAGACAAATCAGTCCTTACAAAAGTACATCAGAGTAATAGAACAGAATGGAGAATATAGTGTTACAGCTATAGGGAAGGTACAGAGAAAGATTAACTCTAACATATGAGAGGCCCATTCATATGTCTGATAACAGCGGGGATGAAGCTTAAATCTGTTGGTATGTGTTTTCAAATATTTGTAACTTCTGCCCGATGGAAGGGAGTGGAAGACAGTATAACTGGGGCGTGAGGATTCTTTCATTATTTTGGCTACTTTTCCAAGACAACGAGAAGTGCAGATAGAGTCAGTGGAAGGAAGGCTGCTCTGTTTAATGGACTGGGCTGTGTTCACAATTCTCTGTAATTTCTTGCAGTCTTGGGAAGAGCAGTTGCCGTACCAAGGTGCATCCAGATGGACGGTTTCTATAAGTGGGTTTTTTAGACACAGTGACACTGTCGAATTCAGTGAGGCTCCTTGTAGATTAGACCCTGAGCTGCCTGGACACAGGTCTGTCCGTGATATGACATACGGAGCTCCCCCAGGACAATTAAGGTTCGTGTGAATCAGAGTTTGCTGTTGGTCTCTCAGAGATTACCTGGTTCACTGACAGAAATGTTAGAAAGATTCCCAACGTCCCGAGAGTGAAGCTGGTCTATTAAAGATCATAATCGATATTGTTACACTTTAATGTGATTAAACCTTGTGATGGTGTGTTACTGCTTTAAGGCACCTCGACAATTCTATCCATTCATCGCTCTGATAATCACCTGTCCTGAAATCTCTTTATGTGACTCTGCGTCAAATGCCATCTGAAAACCCTTAGATGGCTCTTTGATTGCTTTAATGGTGCTAGATTAATGCAAGTTGTTGTTGTTCTTACAATCTGCTTTGGCTGACGGTGAGGTGCCATTTAACCTTGCATTTCTTGAAGCACCATTGACTTTTGAAGCATCTTCAATGGGCTCAGTTCTCGGTCAATGCTGGAGTGAGTTCTGTGCTGGGAGAGAGAGAGGGGGGAGAATCTCGGAACGGTTATGGAGTGTTCCTGTCTGTTTATTGTCTCCACATGGGGATTGGCGTTCCCACAATTTCTTGTCCAGAATCACTTGATCATTCCTGTCGGCTGTGAGCCAGGGCCTGATCAATAATCATTCTCTTCATTTTGAATTGTAGCCTCCACAGATAAAGAGGGTCAGAGCTCGGTCACGGACCTGGGCAATGTCTCAGTGTCTAAGGTCATAGCCGACTCCCTCAAACTCTCCTGGGAAACGGAGAAATCCTACGATTCCTTCCTCATCGAGTATGGCCCGGAGGAGTCGGAGGATGTGAGCAAGCTCCCGGTGACCAGTGACCATCGATCCG
>NW_025974450.1:0-8489 GCF_021869965.1 Rhincodon typus
GTGTACGGGCTCTCTGGTGATCAACGCAGCAGACCACTGACCACCTCCGCCAAGACTGCAGGTATTTACGCTAAAACTGTGTGACCGTCTTCTTTTTACAGAGAACTGGTTTTGTCATACATCAAGTGGCAGCGCCCACATTCCCTTCCACAGCCTCGCAGTGTTGCCATGACAACGTCCACCATTTTAGAACGACATCTCATCACCTCTTGGAATATGGATTCATGTTGCGCTATTAACTGTCATTTTATTTTGCAGCTGAGTCCAGAACAGGCCAAAGAGACAAAATCTACGCTAGTCACTGTACAGCTCATTAACTTCCCATCTTCCCAATGTCAATGTGAACCTCTGTCCTGTTCACCAATCACCGAGTGGCTCCCGGCCTAGCGTCTCCTCAATTTTACATTCTCCTTGTTGTTTCCAAATCTCTCATCCCCTCCGTACTCTCCTCCTGCTCCATATCCCTCTGAGATAACCACTTTCCTCAACTCATTCCCCTTCATTTCCATGTCACTTCTCTCTTGCCTGCTCCAGAGCTCCCTCTAGCCCTCTCTGTCGGGAGTGTGGGCATTATGTTGTAATGTTGGGGTCACGCCAGTCAATTTCCTCACAGCAAGCTCTCACAGATAGCAATGTGACAACGGCCAGAGGATCTGTTCTTTTATCTCCCCCCCCCCCCCCCCCCCCCCCAAAGTTAATTGAGGGAGAAATATTGGTTAGGACACTGGGAAAACTTCACGTCATAGATCCTGAGCAAGCAGGTGAAAGGCCTCTGTTTAATCTCTCAGCTGAGAGACAGTCCATCCGGCAGTGCAGCATTCCCTCAATACGGCCTGAGAGCTTTCAGCCTTGACACTGTTCCTGAGTCTCTGGTGTGGAGAATTGTCCGATTCAGCCTTCTCAGTCTGAAGCTAGAGGGTGCCACAGCCAGGAATTCCAGCGCCTTGTCCCAGCCCTCAGTCCCTAGATGCACCCCTCCCCACCCCCCGACAGCCACCATCTCCAGGTAGCTATTTTCCTGGTGCTTTGATACTATAACTTCCTGCCTCTACTTGTCCTGCCATTGGCTGCCTCATCTGTCGGGGTGCCCTGCCTCTTCCTACAGCCAATCAGGAAGCACACTTGCCCTTTGACTGATTAATTCCCAGTCCAACAGCCCTTTGTAATCTCATTCCCAGTATTTAATAAACAATGAACGGAAATGAAATAAACAGCTAACAGTTTTGCTCTGAGCAGCCCAGCATGGACAGTACAGAAATGGGTCCATTTCCCAGTGAAGATTATCCACAATCGGAGGTTCTCCAGTCACACCTCACATTTTTCCCACAAGAAACCTTGCAGAGTCTGGGAGGATAGCTGAATCTTTGACACCGTGAGTTGACTTTCAGTGATCTGGTTGCGCCATGCTCCCTTGAAACTTCATTCTCTGTCCCCCACAATTCCCTCCCGCAGTCCCTAGACCCACTCCATCTGACCCTTCATCAGTTGCAGTCCAGCTCAGCCCCTACAGTGCCGCATCCACCTCAATCTCTCACTCCCACTCCCTTAAGTCTCTCTCCATTGACCCACCAGACTCCCTCAGTCCTAGCCTTATGCTGACCCTTTCTCTCCAGTTCCACTCTGCCCCGACCCTGTCAGACTCCCTCTACCTCACGTCCCAATGTCTGCCTGACACGAGTTCACATATTTGGGGGGGAGCACGGGCCGAATGGACGGCATATGTCATGTCCGTGTGACAGAGCCAGTAACCTGTTCAGGATAGAGCTGAGGCTGGGGCCAGGTAGCACACACTGCAATATCATCCAAAACAGTCAAAATATTCAACGAGCAAGTTACTGGTTACTGTGATAATACATCCCATGAGCAGAATTAACCGATTGAATTTATAAATTCCAGGATTAGTTCATGTGAGTCGCTCTCACAAGGATCTAACATGTATTTGCCAACCTTTTCCAGCAGTTACCTACTTTTTTTCTTTCCTGTCCTAGCCTCTGCAGTTAAAGACACAGTGAAGCCACATAAACTTGGCGAACTTTCTGTCTCTCACGTCACGAATCAGTCCTCCAAACTCTCCTGGACGGCGAGCAAAGGCTTTGATTCCTTTCTGATACAGTACAGCGCTGCAGAGCCCCGGGGAGTTTACAACCTGACCGTGACTGGGGACCAAAGGTCAACCTTCATCAAAGGCCTGAGGCCTACCACCATCTACACTGTCCGTCTCTATGGGGTCGCTAAGGGCCAGCGCACAAAGCCACTGACCAGTCAAGTGACCACTGCAGGTATTTTATGCAGGAAACAAATTGTTTGTTTTCTTTTGCAAGCCTTTGTAGAGTCTCTCAGGAAGGGGTTGTCATACCATTCAGCTGCTGATGGTGATGCTTTACCAGTCCTGAAAATCTTGACCTGCGTTTCTCATGGAATGTGGTCTGGCTCCAAAAGCAAAGCAGAATTTGGAATGGAGGAAAAATTTGTCCTCTCTTGCACCGATGCTCCTTAAACCTTCATGAGACGTGAAGGGTTTCTTGGAAAGCTTAGTCCCTGCTTAGAAAACCCTGTCTTTTATCTTTGTGCTTTTCTCTGGATTCATTGTAGTAAAGTAATTCTTATAAATCTACTCTCTTATTCTCGGGAATACCCTTGGACAACAGTCTACCTCACGATAGGCCCTGACCCTCTCTGCTTTCCCCTGGAATAATTGTATTTGGCCAACGTCTGGAGGCTGGAGGGTGATTCAGTGAAAGTTCTGGAACATGGAATAACTGCAACGTCGCAGCGTTTCACTGTGATTCCCTTCCTTCCCCTCCAACAAAGCAAAATGATGAATCTCCCATCATTTTCCTTTGCAGTGTCTAGAGCTGTCGGAATATGGTGTGTGTGTGAGAACAGGAAGCCTCTCTGGGATTATTGTAATGACATTAAAATCCCATCGCTTTTCCCAGCTGTTTGGCTCAGGCGACGGTCGATCAGCTGGGAATGCCGTGGCTGCTGTCTCTCCTCTATGTAGAGCTGTCTTTGCGTACATTAATCCCCTTGTGTTGAGAACATGGTGATGACTGTTAGCTGACAGTTTGGTAACTGCAGGGACCGGATTTGAGACAATTAACAAAAAAGCCACTGAATATAAATGTTAAAACTCAACATTAGTTGGAATTGGGCTGTACCTGAGATGGTCATCGATTCTTCAGAAGCATTTATTATTTTACAGGATGCTGGATAGGGACCAGCATTTAGAACAGAATAGAATAGAACAGCAACTTATTGTGTTTTGTATTTATGAAAATACAGTGAGATGTGTATAAGTCACCGCAATTTGGCGCCATTTTAATTAAAGGAATTATAGAAAGAAATAGTTGAGGCAAAGTTGGGACAAAGTTCAGTTTTTGTTTGCTCCTGGGTTTCTGGATGGGCTACGGGACACGGCCCCTGGGGCCACAAAAGTAAGGATTTCGGACCAGGCCCGCCAAGTTTCCACTGTCACTGCATTGCTGCCATAACACGGAGGGACAGACAGGACCCACCGAGTCACAACGCCGATGCCATTGCCACTTCAGTGACCTCCACAGCCACAAGGAATGTTCCGGAGCCACCACATCCACCACTGCTCTAGCCACCACTGGAACCACCGCGCTGCTGGCAGGATGTTTGGACCAGGCTCAGCGACGACGAATCTATGGTCACAGGGAATG
Source organism: Rhincodon typus (assembly GCF_021869965.1). Lineage (NCBI taxonomy): Eukaryota > Metazoa > Chordata > Chondrichthyes > Orectolobiformes > Rhincodontidae > Rhincodon > Rhincodon typus. Next base: position 3,687 of record NW_025974450.1, read on the forward strand.
GACATCTGACGCACGGCCGCCTTCCTCCGCCGCAGCCCCAGAAAAGGTGAACTTTGATACAGAAGAGAAATGAAAGAAGCCAAACAAAAAAACAAAGAGAAAAGAGCAAACAAGGAACATGAGCAGTCAGGTGAGCAATGGGATGAATGGACCCTTTCTTTCAGTTGTGCACCATTTTTTTATTCTGGGATGCACAGCAATGTGTAACCATGTAATATCGACCACGCAGCAAATGCTTCCTGTACAGTTTCCACCTCCCTATCACGCATTGTCAAAGACAGTCTGCTTCTGATAACTCACCATGACAGACGCTGTCAGGTGATGGCTGTTCAGGTGGAGCAGCTCTGCTTGTGTGCGTGTCCACGCGTGTGTATGTACATATGTGTGCGTGACAATTAATGTGTGTATCTCTCTCTCTCGATCTCAGCTGTTCTCTTCCAATTGGTGTGAGAGGGGAAATTTGATTTAGATAATTTCTGATTCAGCTGTTCAGAGATGTTGTGGCACACCTTGGGAGCAGGTGGGAACTGACCCCGCGCCTCCTGGCTCAGAGGTAGGGACATCACCACTGCACCCCAAGAGCCCGAACTGGAGTGAGTCAAGGTGATAGGATCTCTGCTAACCCTGTCCTGCTGCTACTAATCCCGCACAAAGAGAAAGAAAGACTTGCATTTCTCTCGCGCCTTTCACAGCCTAAGCAGGTCCCAAAGTACTTTCCAGCCAATGACGTAGTTTTGAAGCATAGTCACTGTTTGTGCACAGCAAGGTCCACAACAGCAATGTGATAACAATCACACAATGCCTGATAGTATTGTTGATTGAGGAGTGAACATTGGCCACTCCACCAGAGAGATCTTCCCTGGTCACCTTCAGGATAGTGCCGTGGGACCTGACTGAGCTGGTGGACACAGCTTGGTCTATTGTTGCATCTGAAAGATGGCACCTCCCATAGTGCAGTGCGGTATACACTGACAAAAACACACTGAATGTGTGCTCCAGGATGGGATTTGAACCCAGGACTTTCCGATTCTGACATGTGACTGCCTAATACTGAGCCCCGGCTGATATCCCAGCTCTGACCAACAGTGTGACTCAGTCGGTAAACTCGGAGGAGCCCTACATGCAACAGGATGGACAGCACACAATGGGGGACACTTGCTTCCTATATATCCCTGCTCTGTGTGGGGTAGTACGTTTCTAACCCCCTGCACACAGACCTAGAAGCAAGGGCAGTCAGGCCCTGTTTCTCTCTGTACGTCTGCGATGTCTGTACTTTGCTGACAGCCCCTAAAGACCATCCACATGCACACCAGCCACCAACCCATGATCGCATCCGCCCAAGATAGTTCAACATTGAAGATCCTATCACGCGACAGAAAGGGCAGGAGTAAATTTCTCCCTAAGATCCTGGTCAATATTCCCAGTGTCCGGTTAAATGTTCCAGATTTCCTTGAGTCCTGGTGAATATTCCATTGCATCCTGGTCAATATTGCTGGTACTCAGTCAAAATATTCACTGGTAGTCCCGGTTGATTTTTTTGAGGTTAAAGGTGCTAGATAATTGCAAACTTGCTGTTGCTGTCAAACACATCATTCTCAGAGCCACAGCAATCAGGCATGAACCAATTGTTAACCTCATGGCTTTCTATTTGTCAGCACAAACAGCGGAGAACTCTCACTTCACTGTGAGGACAATGTGATGTGGTAAATCCAAACAAAATCTCTTAAGAACTGCGGATGCTGGAAATCAGAAACAAAATCAGAAATTGTTGGTCAAACGTGGTTCTGAAGGAGGGTCGCTGGACCCGAAACATTAACTCAGTGTTTCCACAAATTTCACATTTTGTTTCCAAAACCTGTCTTTCCCATTTAACCATGTAACGACAGATACCCTGTCACCCAGTCCATGTTGAGGGAAGGAGCGAATAATTAATCTCAAAACATGAAGAGGTGACTTGCTGTACGTGTCATAGTCATATGCTGCAAAACATTTCCCGTTAAACTTTGCTGACAGTACATCCTATTGTAACACTGTTTACTGTGAAGAGATAATTTGTAAGCTTCCAATTAAACTCAGAATGCTCTATTGAAAGAGACGGACCTGAATATCAGTGAGTCTCTTCCAGACCGTCACGGAGAATCGATTCGGATTGGAGGGATCCATTTTAGAACATGGAACAGTACAGCACCGTACAGACCCTTCGGCCCACGATGTTGTGCCGACCTATGGCTCAATATCCTCTGTCTGGTGCTTATCTGTTGTTGTTGACCCGCATTCTGGTGCGATCCCTGCTCACGATTTTGGCATTTTGTTCTCTCTCTGCCCTGGTCCAGCCGTGACAGACAAGGCCGTGGTCAAACCCGTTAAACTGGGCCCTCTTTCCATTTCCGCGGTGACAGCTGACTCGGTGCGGGTCTCCTGGACGACAGAGTTGGTCTTTGGTTCCTTCCTGATTGAGTACAGAGTTGTGGGATCCCAGAGCATGCGGAATGTGACGGTGATGGCCCATCGCCGCTCCTACCTCATCACAGGCCTGAGGCCGAGCACCAAATACACCGTCACCGTCTATGGGATTTCCAGAGGCCAGCGCACAGCACTGTCAACATCTGTCATAACCACAAGAGGTACCTATTGTTCAGCAAGTGACCATCAGAATTCCCAGTCAATTATCCCCATTTTCCATCTGGAGCTACTGCTGAATGTCAGCGGAAAATATTTTCCTCGCTTCGACTGGACACCGTTTTTGAGGGAAAATATTTTCATTGACCATCCCTCCCTTGATGCATGAAAAGGCTTTCGGCACGTTTCTCTCTTCATTCTCCCACTTTGGTCCTCAATACATTTTATCGGTTGCTACAGCGTGTTGGTCTCTTTTTAGCTGGTGACTGCAGTGAAACAAGTAACTCCAGTCAATGGGGGAGGGACCGGTCAGTGAGCCGGGCTGTCGGGTATTTCTGTAAACGCCCAACACAAAGACGCAAGCGATGGTGCCCAGTTATCACATCAGGACAGCATTGAGGCTTCCGAATCTGGTCTTGTCTCTTTGTTCAGGGATGTACAGGTTTCTGACATATTTATAACATTGACCCGCAGTTGTGAGCTGTGTATAAATATCCTCCTGAGATTCATCTTCGTGAATCATCTACATCCCCAATGACTTTACCTAAACACCTTTGCACTGTTCCTTCTGCTGTGAAACCTCTGCGACACATCATAGTTGGCCATCCTTTCTACATTAGCCTATCGCACTCAGAGCAATGATCGAAATCCCCCGTCGGTCACTCGATTGATGATGTGTATGTGACTTTACTCTTTGTTCTTCCACTACAGCAGGCATCACAAACATGGTCTGAGAGGAGGAGCAGTGTCCTTTCTGTTCTTTCTACCAATCCTTTAGGGACCAGGCTTCAGGATGGCCAATTGAGAGGCTACAGTGAAAAGTATTGTTTTGTGTCCTATCCAGACAAATCAGTCCTTACAAAAGTACATCAGAGTAATAGAACAGAATGGAGAATATAGTGTTACAGCTATAGGGAAGGTACAGAGAAAGATTAACTCTAACATATGAGAGGCCCATTCATATGTCTGATAACAGCGGGGATGAAGCTTAAATCTGTTGGTATGTGTTTTCAAATATTTGTAACTTCTGCCCGATGGAAGGGAGTGGAAGACAGTATAACTGGGGCGTGAGGATTCTTTCATTATTTTGGCTACTTTTCCAAGACAACGAGAAGTGCAGATAGAGTCAGTGGAAGGAAGGCTGCTCTGTTTAATGGACTGGGCTGTGTTCACAATTCTCTGTAATTTCTTGCAGTCTTGGGAAGAGCAGTTGCCGTACCAAGGTGCATCCAGATGGACGGTTTCTATAAGTGGGTTTTTTAGACACAGTGACACTGTCGAATTCAGTGAGGCTCCTTGTAGATTAGACCCTGAGCTGCCTGGACACAGGTCTGTCCGTGATATGACATACGGAGCTCCCCCAGGACAATTAAGGTTCGTGTGAATCAGAGTTTGCTGTTGGTCTCTCAGAGATTACCTGGTTCACTGACAGAAATGTTAGAAAGATTCCCAACGTCCCGAGAGTGAAGCTGGTCTATTAAAGATCATAATCGATATTGTTACACTTTAATGTGATTAAACCTTGTGATGGTGTGTTACTGCTTTAAGGCACCTCGACAATTCTATCCATTCATCGCTCTGATAATCACCTGTCCTGAAATCTCTTTATGTGACTCTGCGTCAAATGCCATCTGAAAACCCTTAGATGGCTCTTTGATTGCTTTAATGGTGCTAGATTAATGCAAGTTGTTGTTGTTCTTACAATCTGCTTTGGCTGACGGTGAGGTGCCATTTAACCTTGCATTTCTTGAAGCACCATTGACTTTTGAAGCATCTTCAATGGGCTCAGTTCTCGGTCAATGCTGGAGTGAGTTCTGTGCTGGGAGAGAGAGAGGGGGGAGAATCTCGGAACGGTTATGGAGTGTTCCTGTCTGTTTATTGTCTCCACATGGGGATTGGCGTTCCCACAATTTCTTGTCCAGAATCACTTGATCATTCCTGTCGGCTGTGAGCCAGGGCCTGATCAATAATCATTCTCTTCATTTTGAATTGTAGCCTCCACAGATAAAGAGGGTCAGAGCTCGGTCACGGACCTGGGCAATGTCTCAGTGTCTAAGGTCATAGCCGACTCCCTCAAACTCTCCTGGGAAACGGAGAAATCCTACGATTCCTTCCTCATCGAGTATGGCCCGGAGGAGTCGGAGGATGTGAGCAAGCTCCCGGTGACCAGTGACCATCGATCCG
>NW_025974451.1:0-8489 GCF_021869965.1 Rhincodon typus
TCCTATTCATGTACTTATCCAAATGTCTTTTAAATATTGTAAATGTATCTGCATCCACCACTTCTTCTAGCAGTTCATTCACATTCATGAAACCATTCTGCGTAAAAAAAATGCTCCCATGTCCTTTTTAAATCTTTCTCCCCTCACTTCAAAAAGAAGGGTCTAGGCCCGAAATGTCAGCCTTTCTGCTCCTCTGATGCTGCTTGGCCCGTGTTCATCCAGCTCTACACCTTGTTATCTCAGATTCTCCAGCATTTGCAGTTCCTATTATCTCTCCACTTCTTGACTCTGTTTCTCCATTGACTTAACGTGATCATTATGACATGATTACATAGCATCTCATTAAACTTTTGCCAAATCTGATTCCAAATCTGATGCACATTTAGAAAAAGTGCTTTAAAAATGTAATCCAAATCATTTATGCATGTTACAAACACCAGAGCTTTAGTCAGAAAGAACCACTTGCACAACTACTCTGTCTATGACCAAGCCAATTTTGTATTCAACTCGTCAACTCACCATGGATCCCACATGACTTCAGGTTCTATACCAGCCTACCATGAGCAACCTTCTCAAATGTTTAAGCAAACAATAATTTTCCAACCAATGATGTAAGGTTCACCAGCCTACAGGGGCAGCACGGTGATTCAGTAGTTAGCACTGCTGCCTCACAGCAACAGGAACCCAGGTTTGATTCTACCCTCGGGCAACTGTGCAAACTCCACAAAGACAAAGACAAAGACATTCTCCCCACATCTGCGTGAGTCCTCTTTGGTTTCCTGCCACAGTCCAAAAGATGCATAGGCTAGGTGGATTGGCTATGCTAAATTGCCCAGAGTCTTCAGGGATGTGCAGCCAGGTGGATTAGTCATTGGAAATGCAGGGTCGCAGGGACAGGGTGGGTCTGCATGGGATGCTCTTCGGAGGGTTGATATAGACGCGATGGGTGAAATGGCCTGCTTCCACACTGTAGGGATTATGATTTTATGTAGTTTCCAGGGTCATTCCTGTTGCCTTTCTTAAAAAGGAACACATTGGCTATTCTCCAGCCTTCTCGTACTTTGTCTGTGCCTAAAGAGGGTAGATCTCTGTCAATGTCCCAGAAATTTCCTCCCTTGCCTCCTTCAGTACCTCCTCTTACCCTAATAGATCCCATCAGGCCCTGGGGTCACATCTACTTTGATTTTTTATCCCCCCCACAAAGAGACCCAACAGCTCCTCACCTTTAATATCTACATGCTCTAGAATATCAATATACGCCTCCCTAAACTTACCATCACCCACTTCCTTCTTGGGGAAATACCAATACAGAGTATTTGAGGACTTCACCCACTTCCTCTGGCTCTATGAATAAATTACCCCTTTTATCCTTAAGTGGACCTACACTTTTCCTAGCTACCCTCTTGCTCATAATAAACACACAAGGAGAATCCCAAAGCACCTTAATCAAGGACAAGCTCATTTCATGGCCCTTTTAGCCCTCCTCAGTCCTGGAGAAGTAGTTGAGGTCTCTGGGATTGTTCTCAATGGCGTTTAGAGTGATGTGGGGACATTTGATTGAAACTTACAGAGTAGTGAGAGGCCTGAATAGAGTGGACATGGAGAAGATGGTTTCCACTGGTGGGAGAGACGAGGACCTGAAGGTGCAGCCTCAGACTGAAGAGATGACCATGTAGAACTGAGATGAGGTGGAATTTCTTCCGCCCCAGAGGTGGGTCAATCTGTGGAACTCACTGACACAGAAGGCTATGGAGGCGGTCTTTGAGGGACGAAGTGTTGTTGGATCTAGTCCTAGGAAATGAGACAGGCCAAAATAGAGAACAACTGTACGGGGGAACATTTGGGAAATAATACTAATTTTGTTATGCTGATTAAGTTGAAAAAGGATAAAAATCATTATAAAAAAGGATAAAAGGATTAAAGTACCAGACTGAAAAACGGCAGACTTTAGGGGTCTAAAAGTTGAACTGAAACAAGCTGTTTGGAAATGCATTTTGGTGGATAAAACAGCAAATGAAAAAATGGGAGACTTTTAAAAGAGGGGAATAGAGTGCAAGCTAGGTACACAAAGCCAGAATACCCTGAATGACTAAGGATATTGATGAGAAAATAAGGAATAAATAGGAAGCATGTGATACATACCAGAACAATGACAGCAATAGAAATCAGGAAGAGTATCTCCAATGTAGGGGAAAGCCTCAGGCTGAAATAAGGAAGGCTAAGAGAAAGCAAGAGGAAAGGATGGCAGGCTGTGCTAAAACAAACAAAAAAACTTTTCCGAACATTTTAACAATAAAAGACTACAAGGGGGCATAGTTTTCAGGTAAAAATAGATAACTTTAAAAGGAGACGTTAGTTTTTTTTTAAAAAACAGTGTGTTGAGTGCCTGGAATACACTGCTGGAGGTGGTGGAGGAGCCAGATACAATAGCAACACTTAACGTCCATCTTGCCAGATCTTCAAATAGAGAGGGAAGAGGATTACGGACAGAGGTAAATGGGTTTTAGTTTAGAAAGGCATCAAGTAGCAGCAAGATGCTCTCCATGTCAAGATCAGCCTCACCAGACTTCTTACCTAGTTGTGTAAGTCCTGCCACGGTCCACACGGCCTAGACACCTATAAAAAGGTTCCGCCCTTTGAGTATGAAGTTAGCCATTGTTGATTGTTAGCAGCCAGCGCAAAGTAAAAAAAAAAGTGCATCCAACACATTGAAGGACTAATGTGCAATATGTTTGCTGGAGATGCACTGTTAATGGAGTCAGAACACAGAAACAAACTCTCCGGTCCAACTTGTCTAGGCTGACCAGACATCCCAATCTCACTTAGTCCCATTTGCCAGCATTTGGTCCTTATCCCTTGGAAATTTCAGTTTCCATGATTTGCAACATAGCACAGGAGAAGCGTTTCACAGATGCAAACTCTACTATGACGAATTGCCTTACACCCCTCAGTTACTTTATTTTTAAGCATTTTTTTTCTTCTTACGTAAAATTATACTTGTCTAACCCTATTTTAGTAGAATCATAGAGTCTTTACAGTGTGGAAAGCAACTGCTCAGCCTATTGGCTCTGTACTGGCCCTCCAAAGGGCATTGCACTATCGAAGAACGTCCTGCGAAAAAGAAAGGTTACTTTTTAATGAGCTTCCTCTGTGGCTCCTGAACACTACTGAAACAGAAACAGAGATACCAGCCAACAGACCATGCATTATAGTTGATGAAGCTAATGGTGATGGACAACTCTTCAATACTGGAAGGAATGGGCTTTAGGACACGTGCAAAGTTGCCAATAATGTTGGCACTGGGTTCCTCCATAATCCTTGGCAGGGTCAGGCCTTCTATTGTACTGAACATTTCAGTGCCCATACCCATCAAACTTTATTGTAGACGACAAAAACGAGACACTGATCTGAATGCTAATTCCGTGAAGTACAAAACTGGGTGCCAAACTTTTACTCAGTACTGAATTTATTTACAAAATGTTTGCAGATGTCCAATTCCTCCCTAACCCAGTGTTCCAGCAATCTAAATTTCTTCCGATTATTTTGAGCTTTCAAAAAATTTAATCAAGCAATTCCCTTCATGTGTATCCATAATATTAATCATGCAATTAACATACTGGGTGCAGGTGCATAGTTCCTTGAAAGTGGAGTCACAGGTAAACAGTGAAGGCAGCATTTGGCACGCTTCTCTTCATTAGTTATAATACTGAGTACAAGATTGAGACATCATGTTGCAGCTGTACAGGACACTGGTGACGTCACTTTTAGAATACCGTGTATGATTCTGGTTGCCCTTCTATAGGAAGGGTGTTGTTAAACTTGAAGGTGCAGAAAAGATTTACAAAGATGTTGCTGGGAGTGGAGGGTTTGAGTTTTAGGGAGAAATGAATAGGTGGGGCTTTTATCTCTGGAGCATCAGAGGCCGAGAGGTTTATAAAATCATGGGGGCATGGATAGGGTGAATAGCCCAAGGTGTTTTTCTTAGGGCAGGAGAGTCCAAAACTTTAGGGAATAAGTTTAAGGCGAGAAGGGAAAGATTTTAAAAAGGATTTAAAAAGGGTAACTTTTTCATGCAGAGGGTGGCATATGTATGGAATGAGCTGCCGGAAGTAGTAGTTGAGGTGGATACAATTACAATATTGCCCATGTCAAGGTTGGCAAAAAAAATCTACACAGCTATGTGCTGTTTGCTGTCTGTAAGTCAATGATCATCCATGATCAAGATTGTAAGAAGCAGGCCATTCATCCCACTGTGACTGCCCAGCCATTCATTAAGATCTTGTTGTGACCGTAAGTCAACTTTTCTGCTACCATTCTACCCCTCCTTCCACTCCATAAATTTTGACTCTCGTTGGGTTTAAAATCTGTCTAATTTAACCTCAAATAAATTTGATGACTAAGCCCCCTGAAATTCTTTAACTGAGCACAGAAGTCTAAACAATATAGTTAGAAATTAAATTCCTCCTCATTTCCATCTTGGATGGAAAATTCATTAGCTGTGTTGCAGTCATTGGGTAGCACTGCATGGAAGCATTAGGACATTTTGCTTACTTGTCCCAGGGAATATATTAATAGGCTGCCTTTGCTTTGAAATTTTAAAGGATTAGAACATTAAGAAATGCATCATTTTAACAGTTGCTAAGTAGTAGACTTGTTTGTGCTCCAAGAACAGAATGTGTTTCATGTGGGCACTGGGCAGGTAAAACATACCAAAAATAGAAAATAGAAGCAGGAGGCTACCATCTGGCCCTTGGAGCCTGCTCCATCATTCATCACAATCATGTCTGATCATCCAATTCAACAGCCTAATCCTGCTTTCTCCCCATAACCTTTGTTCCCATTCGCCCCAAGTGCTATGCCTAGCTGCCTCTTCAATACATTCAACGTTTTGGCATCAACTGCTTCCTGTGGTAATGAATTCCACAGGATCACCACTGTCTGGGTGAAGAAAGGTCTCCTCATCTCCATCCTAAATCATCTACCCCGAATCCTCATACTGAGACTCCTGGTTATGGACACACCCATCAGAAATATCCTCCCTACATCTACCCTGCCTAGTCCTGTCAGAATTTGACAAGTCTCTATGAAATCCCCACTCATTTCGCCTAAATACCAGCAAAAACAATCCTAATCTAGTCAAGTTTCTCCCCATATATCAGTCCCGCCATCCCTGGAATCAGTCTGGTTAACCTTTGTTGCACTCCCTCGAGAGCAAGAGCATCCTTTCTCAGAAAAAGGAGACCAAAACCACATGTAGAATGCAGAGAAATATGAAATGATGTATTTTGAAATAAAAAGTTATCTGACATATTAAAAGGTTTGCAGGAACAGAATAACTTGAGGGTATTCATTTAAAAATCCCCAAAAAAGGTGCTCGGAGAAGTTCATAAGACTGTTAAAAAGTATGCAGGATCAGAGATTTCATAAACAGAGGCATAAAGCAAAAGTTTACCAAGTTATGTTAAACCTTTATAATGCAATGGTTAGGCTTAAACTTGTATATTGCACCCAAGTCTGCACAACAAAGATACATTACAATGATAAAAGAGATGGAGGTTCTCAGTACAGCCATCTAGTCATATGGAGCTGTACAGCATAGAAAGAGACCAGATATCTTAAATTTATCTAGTCCCATTTGCCAACATTTGGCTCACATCCATCTAAATCCTTCCTGTTGGTATACCCATCCAGATGCCTTTCAAATGTTGTAATTGTACCAGCCTCCACGACTTCCTCTGGCAGCTCATTCTATACACGCACAACCTTCTGCATGAAAACATCGCCCCTCCGGTTCCTTTTAAATCTTTCCCTCTCACCACAAACGTATGCCCTCTAGTTTTGGACTATCCTAGCGCGGGAAAAAGACATAGGGTGAATAGCCAATCTACAGCTTATGATCTTAAGCTTCTATAAGGTCACCCCTCAGCCTCCGATGCTCCAGGGAAAATAGCCCCAGCCTACTCAGCCTCTCGTTCAAGCTCAAACCCTCCAACCCCGGCAACATTCTTGTAAATCTTTTCTGAACCCTTTCAAGTTTCATACCATCCTTCCTATAGCAGGGAGCCCAGAATTGAACACAGTATTCCTAAAGTGGCCTAACCAATGTCCTGTACAGCCACAACATGACCTCCCAACTCCTATGCTCAGTGCACTGACCAATAGAAACTAGCATACCAAACGTCTTCCTCACTATCCTGTCTACCTGCCACTCTACTTGCAAGGAACTATGATCCTGCACTTCAAGGTCTTTGCTAAGCAACACATTCTCCAGGACCTTACCATTTAGTGTAAAAGTCCTGACACGATTTGCCTTTCCAAAATGCAGCACCTCACTTATCTAAATTAAACCTCCATCTGATCAACGTCCTGTTATACTCTGAGGTAATCTTCTTTGCTGTCCACTACACCACCAATTTTGATGTCATCTGCAAACTTACTATCAATACCTCCTACACTCACATCCAAATCATTAATATAAGTGACAAAAAGCAGTGGACCTAGCACCGATGCTTGTGGTACATCACTGGTCACAGGCATCCAGTCTGAAAAGCAACCCTCCACCACCACCCTGTCTCCTAACTTCACCAGTTCTGTATCCAAATGGTTAGTTCTGCCTGGACTTCACGCAGAACCTTATCGAATGCTTTACTGAAGTCCATATAGGCCACTTCCACCGCTCTGCCTTCAATCCTTTTTGTTACTTCTTCAAAAAAAATTTAAGTTAGCAAGACAGTTTCCCCATGCACAAAGCCACATTGACTATTCCTAATCAGTCCACATCTTTCCAAATATGTGCAAGTCCTGTCCCTCAGATTCCCCGTAAACAATTTGCCCACCAGGGATGTCAGGCTTACCGTTCTATCGTTCCTAGCTTTTCCTTACCACCCTTCTTAAATGGTGGCACCATGTTAGCCAACCTCCAGTTTTGCAGCACCTCGCTTGTGGCAATCAATAATACAAATATCTCGGCAAGGGTCCCAGTAATCACCTCCTTAGCATCCCACAAATTTCTAGGGTATACCTGATCAGGTACTGGGGATTTATCCATCTTTGTGTTTTAAGACATCCAGCATCACCACCTCTGCAATATGGACATTTTTCATGATGTCCCCAAGTTCTCTAGCTTCCATATCCTTCTTCATAGTAAACACTAATGCCAAATACTCAAGTATCACCCCCATCTCACTGATCTTGAAGAGATCCTATTCCCTCCCTAGTTACCCTTTGTCCTTAAATATATTTGTAGAATGCCTCTGGATTTTTTTTAAACCCTATTTGCTAAAGCTATCTCATCTCCTCTTCTTGCCCTATTGATTTCCCTTTTACGGGTACTTCTACGGCCTTTATATTCTTCTAGGGATTCACTCGATCCCTGCTGTCTATACATGACATATGCTTCCTTCTTTTTCTGGACCAAACCTCACTTTCTCTAGTCATCCAGCATTCTATACAGCTACCAGCCTTGCCCTTCTCACTAACAGAAACATAAATCTGATGAGAGATAGTAGGGACTGCCGATGCTGGAGAATTGGGGATAACAAGGTGTAGAGCTGGATTAACACAGCAGGCCAAGCAGCATCAGAGGAGGAGGAAAGCTGACGTTTCGGGTCTAGACCCTTCTTCAGAAAAAGGAGGAACTAGTAGTTGTGGAATATTTTGCTTTCAAAAAAACTTTTAATAAGGTCCCACACAAGAAACCATTGGGGAAAAGATTAGCAGATAGGATTGTGGGTAATATATTGGCCAAAATTGAGAATTATTGACCGACTAGAAACAGAGACTGGTATAAATGGGTCATTTTTCAGGTAGCTGACAACATTCAACTGGGTGGGATTGTGAGTTGTAAAGAGGATGCAAGGAGCCTTCAGGACAATCTGGACAAATTGAGTTTGTAGGCGAACACATGGCAGGTGCGGTATAACGTGGAGTAATGTGAAGTTAAACCATTTGGTGTGAAAACCAGAAGGGCACAGTATTATTTAAACTGTGATATATTGGGAAATGTGGATCTACAAAGGGATCTGGGTGTCCTTGTACATTGGTCAATGAAAATAAACATTCAGATACAGCGAGCAGTTAGGCAAATGTTGGTCTTCATCACAAGAGGATTTGAGTTAAGGAGTAATGATGTCTTACACAGTTATATAAAGCCTTGGTGGGATTGCACCTGGAGTACTGTAAGCTGTTTTAGTCTCACTACCTAAGATGGGATATTCTTGCCATAGAGGAGAGATTGGTTGACTGGGCCTGTAATGACTAGAGTTTAGAAAGAGAGAAGATCTTATTGAAATGTATATAAATATAACCGGGCAAGATTGTCTAGGTACGATGTTTCCGTTGGTTGGGGATTCTGGAACCGGGGTCATAGTCTCAGGATACAGAGTAACCCATTTAGGACAGAGAATAGGAAACATTTCTTCGATCAGAGGGTGGCCAACCTGTAGAATTGACTACCACAAAACGCTGTGGAGGTTGGGTCACAGTATATT
>NW_025974452.1:0-8487 GCF_021869965.1 Rhincodon typus
TCTGCTCCTATGATGCTGCTTGGCCTGCTGTGTTCATCCAGCCCTGCACCTTGTTGTCTCGGATTCTCCAGCATCTGCAGTTCCTACTATCACTAGTACACCCTGTTGCTTCCTGTCCCGCTCCAAATATAATTACCTAAGTGGCAGTACTGCAATGCCACCATGGCTTTTTGCTTTGTAAGCTTATGTATTCCAGAACCCTCTTACATTCCATTTATTTTAAAGATCTCTCTACAGCCCTCTTTAACTGATTTGCCAGGACATGGGTCCCACATGGTTCAAGCCTGTCACATTGAACTAGCTTCCTTTTATCTCGGTGCTGGTGCCAATGGCGCATTTACTGAAACCATAGCAGTCTTTGAGCCATACATTTAAGTCCTTGACTTTATTTACCTTTTAGAATTTTTTCCGTGGGTCAGATAGCAATCCTGAGGTTATTGCTTGAAGGTTCTGTTGTTAACTTCAATTTCTGCCTGTTTAAAATTCTTTGAGCAGAACCACCTTGCTAGTCCTATCAATGTCACTGGTTTTAATCTGTATTTAAGTGCTAAACCTGTAGGTGTCTATTTCAGCATCTCTCAAAATTTTCATCATGTAGTCACCAATTGGTTCCAAAATTGTGACCTAAAAAATATTTCATACAGATATGTTCTACCACAACACTTAGTCACTATTTCCTTCTGATTTATGATTCTTAAATTCAAAGCAGAAAAGTGACTGTAGCCAAGTAATTTCGGCTGTATTTAAAATCAGAGGTTAAATGCAAAAACAAATCATACCTCCATGTTCATAACACATTTTCATGTGATTTATGAAATATTGCAATTTCAACTATGATTCTGAAAAGGAAATCATGACAGGAAAAGCAAAGCTCTGAAATCCCTGAGCCTCTGCCAGATTACAGTGAAACTTGAGCAGCACATTGGCAGCTTGCCATGTTTTACAGTAAGCTATCTACAGTACTTGTTAAACACATGAGCAGACAAGTCTTTACTGTGTTGGTGTCTATTATATTTTTAAAGTCTGTAATTTACAGGCACAACCTTTGGCTTCAAACACATTCCACTATAAATGCACAGACTAAAACTGATCAATTTTCATTGATGTTTCTCACTGTATGAGCACAAAGTAATTTAAACTTAAGCCAAATTTTACTTCTTAACTTCTTCAGTTTACAATTAACAGTAAAATGTACATTAGTATTCCACTTAAAAAATGCAGGCAATCTGAAGAAAAATTCCAAAACATTGAAACAATCTTTGGCAAAATGTATCATCTTACTGTTGATCTCAATGCAGGTGCAGAGCGCATGGAACCAGAGTACATGGAAAATACTCAGTGATACTGTACTCTAACCCAGCAATGGGATCAGGGGAAGGAAACAAAGTTACACTACTTCATTTGTCCTTTTTTTTGTAATCAAGGAATTAACAAATTTAAGATCAGAAGGTTGTGGTAGAATATCTATAATAACATGCTCTTAGCAAGTAAGGATGCATCTGGAAGCACACATTTTGAAGCAACTGCAAAGAGCTAACATTGTGATAGTACTTCAAATAAACATTATTGTTTCAAATGTACAATGATAGAGTACAGATTATTTATTATTTGATTGTTAAAATCCATTATTCTATATGGGTTTTTTTTAAGTAAAAACTCTTAGGAGATTGTTCAAAAGTTCTACAACCAATCACAATGTTTCAGCTTTAATAGCGGTTAGACACTTAAAACTGTCAGAAATAAATTATAAATACGATACATTATTCTTTTTATACTTCACCTGTTTTTAAAGGCAAATTTGTGTAGTAACTCAAGACTTAATAGACAAAAACAAACTCAAACAATAAATTGGATAATTGGAGGTCATGGGTTGAACCTTATATTTGTTTGGTTAACTCTAATGCGCTTTGGAGGTTTTTGGAGGGATTTCTGCAACAAGGCCAAGCGAATTTTCTTGCTTTATCTTGACAAACTTGCCTCATTAACAACCTCAACCCAATGGTACATATCACATCTGATTCAAACCCCATTTTACTCATCCACTGTTCCCAACACAACTCATCAATCAACAATTATCCCGAAGTTCAGGGTATCACTCATGCTCACACCATCTTTTTAAGCCCATTTGCACCAGGCCAGCATGTCAATCTGAAGATGCCCTACATGTTTCCTGAAATTTGTCCCAGATATGGCAGACAAGAGTAAATCATCAAACCACCTTGCAGGGAGACGTCCGGCGGTACTGCCAGAGAGGGTGGTGCACAGACAGAACTTCTTCTTCCCGAGGACCAGTAGTGGACGTCACAACACAAAACCCTGCCAGCCTGGTCTGAGGTTCACCCAGGTTAAAGCAATCTCAGCCATCTGGAAGAATGCCCAAAAGAAAGTCAATGATCTTCTCCACTCTGCCAGTATCTTCTCTTCGATATCTCAAACTCACTCTATCCCTGCTACTGTACCCACTTCCCGCCAAGCCCCATGCTCTACCACGCTCACTATTGCCTGCAACACCTTCCCTCAGTTTGGAGCAAGCAGTGAGCTGAATTTGCCAGGTACCCACTCTGATATACACATCAATTTTTCGTAATATCTAGCATGATCAGCGCATTTAGTAAGATAGGAAGTGGAAGATTGAGAGATGATTTAGGCTGTTAAAAAGGCATTTAGCAAGCAATTATCCTCTTAACTGGCAAATCACAATAGCCTAGTGAGAAACTTGCCAGGCCGCTTGTCAAAAGCATAAAAGGTTAAGCAAAATGCTCCTACATCAAGATTGGCCTCGCCAAACTTCTCATTCAATTCAGTCACAAATCTCGCCATACTCTACATTGCTCAGACCCCTATAAGATTCCATCACACAACTATTAAAAAAATTCTGCACATTTTAAACACATCTGAGAAATACTGAAATTACTTCTTGCCATAAGATGCATTCAATTTTATGTTAGCATAGACCAATTGTTGTGCAATAAGATTGCCAGAAATACTTAAATCTAAATCAACTGGAGAAAAAGAAGTTCAAATTATATCTTTCACTCAGCTCATTTAAAATACTGTTCAAAAATGAATTGCTAGAATTATTTTTTGCAAATATCAGAATAACATTCAATCAGATTCAATCAGGGAACATATTTTAATGGGAAACCATTGCTGGGAGCGCTGTATTCATCCAACGTAATACAACAAATACATATAAGGTAGTGCAGAGCAAGCTAGTTCTTTTCCAGGCTGTCCACTTTACAGTATTGACTGTAATGTCCACAAACAATCCTCGGAAATCTCTTTCAATTGATTTTACTTAAATGCAAAGTTTTAGCAAATATGTACCAGTGGAATTTAATCTGAACTAATAGGAACAAGGATTGCACTTATTTCCCCTTATTCCAGGTACTGTAGGGAGCAGAACTGTAAAAATATTAATCTGGTCCAATGCCTTTATAACATATTCAATTCATTGCTTGAAAAAAAAGGATAAAGCAATTTGCTTTCCCAATATTCTTTTTTAAAAATAATAATGAATGATAATGGATCAACGTAAAAGCACACCTGCTTCATTGTCCTTTTGACTGCCTCAAAAATGTTCTCTATAAAAGATATCTGTGACCATGTGGAATATTATAATTTACAACAATAATAATAACTTACTTTTATATTTTGCTTTTGGTATAATAAAAGATGTTTCACTGGAGTGTTATCAAACAAAACTATATACTGAGTCATGTTAAGGGAATATTAGGATAGAACCCAAAAACATAGACAAAGAGGTAAGGTTTTATCATGGAAAAATTTTATGTCTTGTATAAGAAGAGGTTGTTTACAAACATCATCAAACATGCAAAAATGGTTCCAAACAATAGTACTTTAACAATGAACCAAGTTATCCATGTTTCATCCAATTTCAGCAATAAACTAGCTACCACTTGCCAACTGTCATTAAGTTTTGTTTATCCAATGAATTCAATAGCCTTTGTACTTTACATGTAAAAAAACTCCAGCATCGTAAGGTTTGTTTGTTAAAATCGCTGCCAATCCGGATTTTAAAAATGAGTGTTTTCTAAAAAGCAAGTTCGGATCATGTTACAGCACAACAAAAATTATCACAAATGTTTTAAGAAACATTCATGATCCTGTCTGAAGAGTTCATTAAAGTTGGAAAAGTCTTCAACTCTAGCAAAATCAATATTCAATACAAATACTTCGCCCTTTCTCATAAGTTTCATTACTGAAAGCCGATCACATCATTTTTTTGGCAATGGACAAGAATACCATACATTGAAACAAAACATAGCTGCCACACACTAATTCATAAACAAAGTCCATTGCAGCACCTTAAAGTAAGCCAATAGGAAAGACAATATACTGTATTCTACCTACCTACATGATTGATTCCAGACAAAAGACAGCTCGAATTGAGCTCAGGGCTTGTTGTTATCCAGCCATGACGACCTTTTTTCATGGCAGGTAACTAAAGTACAATACATAATGTCAAGATGTTTGTAACATTCAGCTCAACAAATAAGTTAACTTCTGATATCTATGATGCAAAATATAGTCATTTATGCATTCATTAGCTTTGTGGGTCATGAATCTTATAGCGTCCACACTATTAGTTTCAGAAACTCCTGAGATGCAAAGTATACAACATTATGCATTGCAGTACAAAGTTTCACCCTGTGCACAACATGTATGCAAGGCTCATATGAAGTATAGAAAATAATCAAGCATTGCTCCTTAATATGGAAGAGAAGAACATTTGAACGGCAGAATTAATGCTTTCAAATTCCTGCAGCCACGCTGGTTGTTGTCCCCGTTAGTTATTGGAAGGATTTGTGTGATGCACTGCCTAGTTTTTTTTTTGTCTCCTTTGAAATCTAGTTTTCTTTATGGGCTAATGGTATAGCCCTGTGGAGAATTTCTAATTCACTGAACTTGCTGGAAAATATAAGCTCCATGTTTACCTGCTAAGCAGTTCAGTACTATGTGAGCAGGGAATAGACGCAGGACAGCCTTAGAACATCTGTTCTGTTCATCTACACAATGATTTCCTGTCCTTGCACCCAATGCCATCTCCACATCAGTCAAACTTTATGATGTCCCTATGGATTGTTAGAGGTAGACATGATTGCGCACATTTTATAACGTGCAAATTCATTGGAACTGTCAACAGAGATACTAAAATGAACTGTCAAAAGAGACTGTTGAAACTAATTGTCAGCAGACCTGTCAAGGGGAACTGTCTGGGCATTTAAAACTCTTGTCCTTGAATTGTTTGGAAGTGTATTCTGAGAGCTTTATTTAAAAACATGTGCTTACTATTTCACTCTATTGAAATAGCTTGAGGGTTACCATTCCGGATTAGTGTTGCATGATTGATTTCACAAGCTTCCATCACCACAGTGGAGTTCCTCTTAGTTCACAGGTTGATTGACAGATCCAAGTTGCTGCAGAATCTTTGAAGAGAGGCTATGAATGTAATGCTTGAGTTTATAATGGAATATCAGAAGTTAAATTTTTTTTTACAAATGATCATGTTCTTTTTAAAATAGTAAATTCTTCAATGGACACTTAGGAACCTTATCTTTTCTCATCTCAGCCCTGCCATCTGTTCATGATGGATACTAGTTGATTGGCATAGTAGATGGAAGGGCAAATAGTGGTAGGCATGGTGTTTGGTTTGGCATAAGTTGGCATGGGGGTGATAAATAGTCACCATGGCTTGGTAGCAGGCATAGGTTGGCAATGGAGGGCATGAGGAACTATGGATTTGAGAGGCGAGGTGACATGGTTTAGCATGGATGGGACATCTGGAACATGGTCGGGGGAGGGAGGTGAATGGTGAGAGCTAGAGGATTGCTTTTTGTGTTATTCTTTTAAAAAAAGTCTTTGATATATACCAGTGCACCAAAGCAAATCTTCAATCCATCCTTTCCTGTGCTGGGGGCGGGTGGTGGGGGAGCGAGAGAGAGATAGAGAAAGAGAAAGTGTGTGCGTGAGGGAGACAGACAACGACTGAGTGAGGGAGTGAGGGAGACAGACAACGACTGAGTGAGGGAGTGAGGGAGACAGACAGACAGACAGACAGCGCGGGAGAGACTGCGTGGGCGTGTGCGTGTGGGGGGGGGGGGCGGTGGAGAGGGAGAGAAAGATTTAACAGCATCTTAGGTTTGTTTAATACATCCTCATCAGTGGTGTGAACCTTTTATTTATAAATTCTGTGTCAGATACTACCTCTCTCAGTAACACCTGAAGAAGGAGTAAAGCTTAGAAAGCTTGTGTTTTCAAATAAACCTGTTGGGCTATAATCTGGTGTTGTGTGATTTCTGACCTTGTCCACCCCAGTCCAACACTGACACCTCCACATCATCACACTAAGATAAAGCATAGGTAAGTATCCCCTGAAGATGAAGTGGGAGTAAAAACAGAGCAGCAAAAAAGTAGCACAACCAATATACAAACTGAAATAACTAAAAACAAAGATAGTTGCAGAAAACCGGTCAGGCCCTGTGCAGCACAAGAGAGGTCAAGCCTCACTTTCCTTTCACAGTATAGAGCTGCTGTTGGTAAATAAAGATTAAATACCAGAAATTCTCATTATGTTGATGCGAATGAGTGAGGTCTTTGCATGAATTTACAAGTGTACGTTTGGGTGGGATGGTTGACGTAAATAGCAAAGGTGACAGAGTGCCAGTGGATAGGGTAGTAGAATAGCATGGTGGCTGTATTCCAGCTGAGTAGGGTGTAAGCTGGTTAGGATGGATACGGTTCAAGATTTGGGTAACTGGCTACTGGAAGTTTGAACTTTCTGGGAGACCAGGAGATCCTGGCCAAAGTTGACTTAATGCTAATAAAGCACACTAACTAATTGATAGAGTGCACAAAGCATTTGTGTGAGCTACAACTTCACTTAATGTCCCCAGTGTCAACACTTTCAAACAGTACCACAACAAATATACTGGTAAAATCATAACTTCTGCCTCATGTAACTGCCTAGTACTGTAAGCTTTATTTTAATCATCGCATTACACTCTTCATTAATCATGAAAGACATGATTTGAAAAGGGAGAATATCAAAGGTTTAGTGACAAAACTTAATCTGACAGAAAGCTAATGGATGGCAAAACATAGCTGATGATAAAAGAATCTCAAGTGATAAAGCATGCAACTCCCACCAAAAATTAAATTAGTGTATTCAAATGAAGAAAAGTCTACAACATGTCATCAACATCTCACTGGTGGGAGCAGGGCCCAGGAAGCGGCCAACTCACCCAAAAGTAGCAGCAAGAAGCCTCAGCTGTTTAAATTCTCAGACCTCATTAGTCATGCTTGAAAACTTCATTGCCATAATGGCCAGACGTTCAGCAGAATGTGGCTGCTCCAGTTAAAGTTGAGAGACTTGGAAATTGCTACCAAGAACCTGTGGAAAAGGTCATCAGCACAGGGTATTGCATTGGATGGTCTGTGGCCATAAACTGAGATGGCAGAGAAGCTAGGTTATGGGGAGCTCTACATTTCCATATGGACCTCAGAGGAATGCTCCTGTTCCACATTCTTCTGAAATTTGGATTCTCACAACTTTAACCTGATGAGGTAACCACCTCTTTTCTCCACACAATCTGGAATTAAGAATCCAATGATGACTATGAATCCATTGATGATTGTCAGAAATCCTCATCTGGTTCACTAATGCCCATAAGGGAAGGAAACTGTCATCTTTACCTGGTCTGGCCTACATGTGACTCCAGACCCACAGCAATGTGGCTGACTCTGAACTGCCCTCTGGGCAATTAGGGATGGACAATAAGTGCTGCCTAGTCAGCGACCCTCTCATCCCGTTAATGAATAAAAAAAACCTCAAGCCTCGGGCAGAAAAAGAAACTGGGCTGTAGTGATGTCAGAACCTGATTTGCAAATTTAAAGAACGGCCCTGTAGGTTTTGAGCCCATATCCTTCCAACCTGCAATTTAAAACTTAGTCAGGCAGTTTAATATGAGAATAAAATGTTAATTTCACCCTGGCTTCTGCACAACTGGAGGAGCTAAAATCTACCAAAATATTTCAGGTTTCATGTTCTAAAATTATGACAACCGTTTAGTAGATTTTAGTTTAAGATGTTATGCCTGTTCTGTCAATGATGCAAGAATGTACTCTCACCCATTGCTTCATATACACAATAATTCAAAGACATTATTAGTACATTCTAAAATCAAAGCATAGGAATGTGCAAAACACTGAAGAGCACCAATGCTGCTTCATATTCAAGCTGTAGCTCAAAGCTTTAAATGGAAGCACAGGAGTTGTTCCTTGACAATGTTATACTGTACTTTACATAATATTAGGGCAGTTTCTTGCCTTCACTTCAGATTCAGTTAAAACATCAAATGATGACAAGACCTAAATATATTAAGTTAATAAATGGACATATAAAAGTTTTGAGATAACAAGGTGTAGAGCTGGATGAACACAGCAGGCCAAGCAGCATCAGAGAAG
>NW_025974453.1:0-8487 GCF_021869965.1 Rhincodon typus
CCCCTCCTCTTTCCCCTCTCCACTTTCCCCTCCTCTTTCCCCTCTCCTCTTTCCCCTCTCCACTTTCCCCTCCTCTTTCCCCTCTCCACTTTCCCCTCTCCACTTTCCCGGCTCATTTTGCCATGTTTTGTTTTACAGTCTGATTTTATCTCCTCTTACAAAGTGGTTGTATAGCTCTTTTTTCACTGTAAAGATTTGTCAGTTTTTATCAGGAACTCTGTGTCATTTCCAGAACTAATCTTGGCTAATCAGGTTAGTGTAAAATTTCATAACTGGTCACAATTTTCAGTCCTTTGCATGATGAGATGTAGTTAAAGATGTAAAAAAGAAATTCAGTTTTTATTTTATGTTACTTGAAGAAGTACCGCATCAGACAGATGTGATAACAGAACATTCAAAAGTGTTAATAGGATCAGACAAAATCACCACTCCTTTATTGAATGAAAATCATGCTTAATATATTCTGAAAACTTATGGCGTTGTAACTAGTAGAATAGATAAGGGAAAACTGTTGTATTTGGGTTTTCAGAAAGCTTTTGATAAGGTCCTTAAAAGGTTAGTGGGTAAAAAAGCATATGGGAACAATGGATAATATATTGGCATTGAGAGTTGGTTGACAGGAAGAGGCATTGGAGTAAGTTGCTCTTTTTATCCGAGTGGCAGGCAGTGACGAGTGGGGTATCGCACGTATCAGTGCTTGTGCCTCAGCTATTCATGATATATAAATGAGATGGAACCAAATGTGACATTTCCAAGTTCGCTGACAACACAACATTGGGTGAGGTTGTGCAGAGGACAGAATGAGACTTCAAGGTGATTTAGATAACTTGAGTGGGCAAACGTGGCGCATGTTTTACAATATAACAAAATGTGAAGTTACACCTTTCAGTGTGAAAAAAAGTATTAATTAAATGATATATTGGGAATTGTGAATGTACAAAGAGATTTGGGTTTTCTTGTACACCAGTCAGTGAAAGTAGACAGGCAAGTACAGTAAGCGATTTAAGAAGGCAAATTTATATTGACCTTCATTGCACGAGGATTTGAGTTCAGGAATTGGGATGTATTATTGCAGTTATAAAGAGTTTTGGTGAGACCCCACCTGGAGTATTGAATGAAGGTTTGGTCTCTTTACTGGAGAAAGGACAGATATTTCTGTTCGGACAGTATGGCATCGTCCTGATGCTAGTGGGACTTGAATTGTCTTCTGGTCCAGATGTCGGGGCACTACTGCTGCTCCTACAAAATGACATGCTTGCCATAGAGGAGCTGCCGTGGAGTTTCTAAGTACAGTTTCATAGGAAAGCAAGAGGAAAAAGAAATCATAGTCTAGACGTAGAGTAAAAGAATATTTTGAGGGGAAGGAATCTGATATGTAAGTTCGCACTTGGGAGAACATTAAGTAGTTTGATCATGACATAAAAAGCCAAACTTAATGTCAAGTATTGAACATTAAACTTCCCTTATTGTGCTTACTCTGTTGAAGTTAAGGGGCAAGGCTGTGAGATCTTGTGTATTAAATCCTTCCAAAAATTCATTAGGTATAGTTTGCTTCAATCTATAAAGTACTACTATGTGCTTATGACTATGCCCATGTCACATTCTGAGCATGGCCTTCAAAGTGTCATGGATTGTTTTTGAAAAGTGGCCGATAGCCACTGGCTAACTATTGACCTGAGGAAGACAAAATCACCAAACCAGAAACAGATTCTGACTATAACCCACCACCTGTAATCATCAATGACACAACCCAGAAGACCACAGATAACTTTCCTCTGAAGTAGAATCTTCAGAGATGTCTGACTTGACAGCTAGGTGGCAAATCAAATTATTAGGATAAGATCAGTATTTTCCTGTT
The DNA here is from genome assembly GCF_021869965.1 of Rhincodon typus. Lineage (NCBI taxonomy): Eukaryota > Metazoa > Chordata > Chondrichthyes > Orectolobiformes > Rhincodontidae > Rhincodon > Rhincodon typus. The sequence goes on from NW_025974453.1 coordinate 1,859, forward strand.
TGTAGAGGAAATAAGTATCAAACAGAGACCAAGACCTGCTGTGTACGAAACTTAACTGCTTATGTGCCCTTGTGATATGAACTGCCTGCTTCAGACATGTTAAGCCTTTGATAGAATCTCCATGAGATGTCTTTGCTTTCTCATTTGATGCTTACGATAATCTTAAGTGCCCAACACATAGGTACTGCAAAGAGCAGAAATATCCGGAATTGAAGCTCTCATCAGACCCCAGCTTTTGCGAAGTGAATGTGTGGTACGTATAACTGAAAACAAAAATCCCTAAGGTCGTCATGTATTCAGTTTAGTTTCAACCTACCTCGTAATTGTCCAAGCTTAGGTTCGAGGACTCTTGAATCTCAGAAAATGTAGCATGCCCACAGACTGGGAGAAACATGCACAAGAAGGAATTATCTGGTGACCAATTTCAAACAGTGATGTTTAAAGGAAACAACAGCAAGATCAAAGACAAGCTAGAATGACTGGATAGTCCCAGCAAAATCAGCTTATTCATCTTGCTTATGCTGTTGATAGCTCACCAGGTCTTCAGTCAGGTTTCATGGACATTGCTGAATGTATTAGAGATGACTTTATGCACACAAGATACATCCTCCAGTCATTTTCCACTTGAATGCTGCTTGTGCCCTCTCTCAAAGTTCCAAAAAGCTGAGCATTTGTTCAGCAGCAGAACGGAAAGGCTTACCAAAATCATTTAACAGATTATCAATTGATTTTATCAGGTTACTTACTGGCTGCTTTTTATTGCCTTCTGCTGCATTGGTAAAAACGTTTCAAGATTTGTTTTCCAGTTGAATTGCTAATGTCTGCATTGAGTGATATGGTACACAGTGGAGTTGTTGATAAATATTTCAAAGAGTTCAGTTTCTCCCAGACAAGAGTGCTGTAGTTTGTATTCCCCTTGGCCCACAGCATTTAAGGGGGAGTGAGCAAATGCAACCCTTGTGGATGAGCTGAAATCTATATCGACCAAAAGCCTTCAGGAAGGAATTCACTTCCCTCAACGTTGATTGGTTGGATACCTGGCAGATGTATCCTCTTGGAGGAGGCTATGACTAAGGGATACAGTTTAACAATATCTGTATTTTAAGGAAGATATAAGGAGAATTTACTCTCTGAGGATTATTAGCCTGTTGAATTCTCTTCCCCAGAAATCATAAGAAGTTGGACAATTGAATTCATTCAAGGCTTATCTCCTTTTGATAGACAAAGGAGTTGAAGATTATGGGAGGTAAGGCAGGAAAGTGGAATTGAGATCACAATTAGATCAACCATGAAAAATTGAATGGTAAAACAGGCTCAAAGGGTCAGTGACCACCACCTCCTGCTCCCAAATTCTATGTTTCTGTAAGCTATGATAGGATCGGTATATATCAGTATCTCTGCTTCATTAGAGAGGTGTCTTATGAAAACTGCCATCTATTGTTCAGAGCAGTGTGAAGGATTCAGTGTTGGTGGTTATGAAGGTGACCTTGGCTGTGAATTTATGCATATTTCATCCTTCCAGGCTGAAGCTGGTGATTTTTCCAACACTTATTCAATCTGTGTTACAACTTTAGATTTCTGGAAGTCTGTACAGGGGATCTGCTATAAGGCGATAGTTGTGTTGTTGTGAAAAGAGGCAATATAGAAAATCTCACCATAGAAATAATGGGGCCTGTGGGGAAAAGGGGGGTTAGGGGCAGACCAGCAAAAAAAAAACTCTCAAATTCACTCATTATTTCTGAAGCATAACACAAAGGATAGCACAGTTTGAACAAATGTTTAATTCACATATAATAATGAAATAACAGTAAATTTATCACTTTGTCTTGAGAAATTATCAAGGTGACTTGATGGGGAGGAGGTTCTGAGGTAGCTGTGTTGTTAATGCAGTGGCTGAGGGTTGTCGTCATCAACACCTTCAGGTGCAGTTTTGTTTGCAGAGTTAGGGCAAAAAATAGTTAATCCAGATGTGGATGGCTGTGGTTCGTTGACTTCTGACTGTTTCTTGGGGGTTGGCTTAAAGACATCCAGTTTTTGCTGCTTTGCCCTCTTTCTTCGTTCATGAAGAAGCAGTTCATAGGGTGCCAAAGAAGATCTTTCTTCAGGAACTTCTACCCTGCTGCATTCTGCATTGTAATCATTGTCCCCTAATCATTGCAACTGCTTCTTAATTTCCCTCAGGATAGAAGACAAAACCGAAGTGGAAAGCTCTCGTGGTGCTGCATCCTGGACTACTACTACTTCATCTCCAGCTTCCACTTCCTCCTCAGCAACAAGTTATTGTAGATCAGCTGTAGAGAGGTCTTCACAGTGAGATTCAAACAGCTCTTCAACTTCTCACTCTCGACTTCAAATCGAACTTGCTTTGCAAGATCAACACCATGTTCTTTGATTCTTGGGAGCTCTTCTGACGGATAAAAGCTTTTTAAATCTTGAAAAAAATCTGGGGGAAGTTTCCACCAAACTGTATGCAAGCAGTCCTTACTGACATCACTCCTGACCTCCGATAATATCAATTGCATTCTTGATATTAAAGCTCTTCCAAAATTGAGGAGCACTGTCCTTACGCCCCTCGGTGGCTGCAATCAGCTTCTTAAATGTGCATCTTAAATAATAAGCTTTAAAAGCTGCTGTTGCACCTTGGTCCGTGGGTTAAAGGAGAGAGGTTGTGTTTGGGGGTAGAAATTGCACTTTGATGTTTTCAGAAAGCTCACCAATGGTCTGAGGATGGCTTGGCACCTTATCCAGGATGTGGAGAATCTTGAAATCTACATATTTTTTTCTGCAATACTTTATAATAACATTTTCAAAAACAACGACAAGGTCAGAGAAATTTTGTCCAGTCATCAAACTTCTTTTGCTTGACCTAAAGTAGATGCCTCGAGTCGACTTAATATAACCTTTCAAGGCTCATGGGTTGGCAGTGGTACACCACCACAAGCTTAAGCTTTAATTCTCCACTGGCATTGGCACCCAGCAGCACAGTCATATGATTCTTTGCCACCTTAAACCTGGAGCATGTGCTTCATTCATAGAAATGTAGGTTCTTGATGACATTCACTTCCAGTATAAACCTGTCTCATCCAAATTGAAAATTTGGTCTAAGTTTTAGCCGCCGCCTTCAATTAATTTTTTTGCATGCTCCTAGTCTGTGCTGGCAGCTTCGCCACATAACCTTATGTTATGAAAAGCAAAGCGGTTCTTAAAACCAGCAAACCAGCCTCTGCTAGAACTAAAGGCAGGCACATCTTCAGGATTTTCAGCTTTTATTGTTAAATCTTCATAAATTGATAAGGCTTTCTCTTTTATGGTGAGAAGTGTGGTCCCAGAGCGCTTCTTCATTTCATCTTCTATCCACACATTTAGAAGCCGCTCCATCTCCTCAAGTTCCTTCGTCTGTGGCCTCTCAGATTTGCTAGCACTCAGACTTGTTTCAGCAATAAACTGGCTTTAATCTTTTCTGCATTGTCTCGAGGGTGTGTAAGGTAGATGCCTTCATTCCTGTTGCGCAAGCAATGTCACTTGTTCTCTCATTACGCTCAAAACGCTTTATACAGCTTCTTCTAGTGTTGTAGCCTTTCTTATATGTACACTACCTGCAATTTTATCACCCGGACACTTTTTGTTATCACTCTTGCCACTTTGTCCTTGTATTTTTTGGGTAACACGGCAGGATCGTACAGTACTCTCATAGCACGAGGATCCTTTATGCCAGCGTGGGGACTATTTCGGCGCATGCTCAGGACAAACCAATCATGTGATATCGACAATAGAATCGTGTTATAGCCAACACAAACTTCACGTTTTACAAATACCGTTCCCCTATTTGTTAATCGCGTTATAGCCAATTCGCATTGCCAGAACACGTTACAGGAGAACCCGCTGTATAATGTTCACAAAATATTAGTCTTGCTTTACTAATGCTTTGGATAACATCTTAGAGATCTAATGTAGTTTGTAACAGTCTTGGGAAGCAGTTGCACCAAGGCCCTTCCATTCCAGATTTAGCTGGATGAAATATATGTTTTTAAAAGTAAAGCAACTTTTGTGATTATTTCAAATATGAATTATTACTTGTTATGAAAGTTCAGAGAATCTTGAGTTTTTAACCAGGGATATAAAGTACTTTAGAATGTTTTATGGTCAATAGAGGTGTAATTTTTAAATGCAAGTCATTCATTTCCTTTTTTTTGTTAACTCATCATGTCTGCATAGATGTAGCCCCAGAATGATGATTTTACTGATCTGTCATCTGAATTACATCTGTGTTGAATGCTATTTTTAAAGATAGATGGCTAGGCTGCTGAGAGAAGATATTTATTGTAAGATTGGACAGCAATTAAATAATATGAAGAGCTGGAAGTAAAATGTAGGTGGACGGAAAGACTTGGGGCATAATATTGCAATTTGATCTAATAAGAATTAGCTGTTTGTAACTCTGTTTGCATTATGGTTCTTCTCACTTAAAATTGACCTGTCAGCTAGAATTAACATGCATTTTTGATTAGATGCAGTGGTAACATCACTGGTCATAAATGTTTACCAAGTTTATGCGAGACATGGAGGATGTACAAATTTAAATATCACTGATACTCTGAATGATTTCCATTGATAGCCATTTTATCATAATTAAACCATATTGTACATATATGTAATTGAACAACTTATAACGTAAAACATGATACCCTTTGCAAAGTTTTCATACATTTCTGTCATTTTTGTATCATACCTGCTTTCTTCACTTTGAATGTATGTGTCTTTCAAAAATAAGGCTATGTGTGATGCTCAGACTGGCACAATTGGAAAATATTTTTTCATTTAAAAAAAAAACTACCGTGCAGCCAGTTTATGCTGAAACTTGCTAGCTTCCTTCATACTTAGATGCTTGGAGACAGTGAAAATCTCGTTGTCCCAAGATATGTAAGGGAAAATGGAAAATCAGCCTTTATTTCCCTTCTATGTAGTCACAACTTCTGGAAAGTATGTTCTGTTGGAAGGGAAAAATTAGGTTTTATTGTCATGACTGAATTCAACAGAGTAGCCATTTGAGACTCTAATGTGTAAAACTGGTCTATAACTCTTTTATGAATTATTGTAAAATTTATGTTCTGTCAGTATATATAATGTTAAAATTTGAGATTTTACTTGGAGTCATATACGGCGGAAGCAGACCCTTCGGTCCAAGTAGTTCATGCTGACCAGGTTGCCCAAAATAAATTAGTCCCACTTGCCTGCGTTTGGCCCATATCCCTGTAACCCTTGCCTATTCGTGCACCTGTCCAAATGAATTCTAAATTTCGTAACTGTCCCTGCATCTACCACTTCCATTGGCATTTCATTCCACATATGAACCACTGTCTGTGGAAAAGCTGCCCCTCGGATCCCTTTTAAATCTTTATCCTCTCACCTTAAGAAATATGTTCCCTATGTTCGAAATCCTCCACCCGAGGGACAAGACCTTCGCTATTCACCTTTATCCTTGCCCCTCATGATTTATAAACCTCTCGTGCAGCCTGTCCTTATAACTCAAACCCCTTAGTCCCAGCAAGTCCTGGTAAATCTTTCCTCAACCTTCTCCAATTTAATAATATCCTTCCTATAGCAGGGTTACCAGAGTTGTAGACACTCCAAAATTCTCCAAAATCTTGGAGAAATCTTAATTCATGACTGATAGCTAGTATACAAAGCTATCTTATTGAGGTGATCCATTAATATATCAGAGTTAGGAAATATTGGCTGACTGGGCTCATTAACAGGAAAACTTGCTTGGGTGCTGTAGTTTAAATAGCTGTGGAAAATTATAGTTGCAAATAAAATTACTGATTGGATTTCTATTCAATTGAATGTGAATGCCCATCTTGTCTAAGGAAGGATTTTATTGTCATTTAGGGGCTGCAACAAAGGTTCATCAAACTGTGATGGTGGGATTGACTTATGAGTAGGAATTGAGGGACTTGTTTATATCCTCCAGAGTTCGGAAGAGCAAATGTGACCTAATTAAAATGTACAAAAGGAAGGTTGCTGAATCTGGAACCAGGGGACAGTCTCAGGATAAGGGGTGGATTATCCAGTACTGAGACAAGCAGAAATTTCTTCACCCAGGAATTGGTGAATCTTTGCAGTTCTCACTTCCAGAGGTCTGTGGCAGATCAGTCATTGACTATGTTCAGGACTAAAATTGATATTTTTCAAAGTAGTAAATATATCAAAGGAAATGGGATGATTTTGGGAAATGTTTTGAGATAGACAATCAGCTGTTATCTAATTAAATGATGGAATCTTGAGGGGCCAAATGGCCTACTCCTATTTTCTGTATTTTCTTGCTGTCGGGGAAATGGACATTTATGAGGAGGGTTTCTCTTTCTTTTATCGTGCTACAGAATTTTTTTATTATCCTTCTAAACAACCGAAAGGGCTCCTGATTGATATCCTGGTCAAAAGATGACATTTATGACAATGTAGCATTCTTTGATTTCTGCATTGAAATATCAGCCTAGATTGTGTTCAAGTTGTGGAGCTGGAATTCATCCTTCTGAAGCAGAAATCTGAAATGAGAATAGACAGTACATATTGTAGTGGGTACCATTTTTGCAAGCCACATGCAAATTGCCACATTAAATGTTCACAAG
>NW_025974454.1:0-8486 GCF_021869965.1 Rhincodon typus
TTAACATTTGCCTTTCCAGGTACGGTCACCAAACCCTTGTGTTTTGGATGTATCCTGGATTGAGTGATTGGTCCCATGGGTGCTACTGATGACATTTCAGGACAAATGAGTATCCTTTGCATAATTTTCAAGTGTGCAGCATCCTGGCTGACAATGTTGAATCTTTTGGGTCCACATGAAGCCTGGACGGACGCAGGAGGCCTGGGAAATCGGGTGTCTTGTTGTCAGACAGATACCCAATGGGCTCCCACTCAGAAATCCCTTGGTCAAAGGCAGCAAGGCCCATGAGTACCTTTCTATTCTACCACCATTTAATACCTTAAGTAGTCAATTTAAGACCACTTAAGGACCTACTCATACCTAGGCTGTAAATTTTTTTTTGACCCAGCGAAACGAAGGTGGCCTACACAACTCGTAAACTGCTGCAGGCACATTTTCACTCGTTGGGAAGGGGGAGTTCCTCAATCTGCATTAATCTGTGCATGATCAAGGGTGTAGAGTCGGAGGTGGTCGTTGAAAATATTTCTTGCATCTCTCTCCTTTGGCTGCTGATCAATAGAGTGCAATACTCAAAATCTTGAAAGCATCTAACTGTCCCATGAAAACTCTATGGAAACATTTGTACCAGATCTTTCGTACTTCTAAACAGAAGGTACCTTCAGCCCTCACCGCTTTTCCCTTCACGTTATGATTTACTGTGATGCACCGCAGCTCAACTCCAGGATAGCAGGACCAAATGTTCCAGTGACTAGAACATACCATTCATAACTCTTCCTTTGTGTGCCCATCTAATTTGTTGTTCCTAGCTGTCAAATCTCAGTTCCTCTGCATGCTGTTAGCATGACATTGTTCAAATTTTTGTGTGTCTTTCCTAGGCTACCCAGTTTCTTTCAAATTTCAAAGCTCATCTGGTATAGTCTGAGCAGGATGATTTTATTCTGCACTCTGGTAAACAGGTTTTAGATTCATATTTACGGTTGTAGAGATTTATTTCTTGTTCTCTTGCTTATCTGAATGGTTGTGCAAATTTTTTGTTGAGAAACTATCACATCCAGTCAATTTGTGCAAATATATGGTTCATGCCTATTGGCTCCTTAAACTCATCATCACCTTCCAGGCTATGAATGTTTTGGTTTATTTTGCTTCTCATTCACCCTTTGTTCTGTCTTTCATAACTTAATTTCTTACTATCTTCTTCCTTACTTCTTCATCTTATTATCCAGTGATTTGGCTTTCCGCAAGAAGTGTAGTTTGATCCCTCATTTCCTCCATCTGAGAGCTCATTTCCACAACTCTTGCACATTTTTCTCTCTGTCAACTGTGAATTCTTTTGTTGCTGCTTCACCGTATTGACCCTAATGCCTTTCTCTTGACTTAAGTGAAAGCTAATTATTTGAGTCATCAACATCTTCATCTGTCTACTCATAGCTTCATGTACACTGGTAGCGTACATAGCGAATGAAATTGCGAGCATGTCGTTTCCAATTAATTATTTTTGTACTTAAGGGTGTGCAGAATCCCAAAGCAGCCAATCTAGCAAGCTTTCATCTGTCATTGAATTTATAGTTTCTGGCTGCATATTTCAAGAAATTGTCAGCAGGTTCACCTTGTTCCAGAATCAGGCCTCGAAATTCACATTGGTAAATCCGATTACTTAATTTGGCTGAAGGTGTGAATTTTTCAAAAATATGGTCTTAGGTTTTTTGCTGTCATTTTCACTCAGCTCACAGTCATTAAATAAATTTAAGCTTTCTCTTCAGCCCACAGAAGGATGTAGCTTGTCCTTCCTGCTTCAACAATGCCTTCTAGAAAGCAACTGCATTCGTCTGCACTATTCTTTAAACTTCAAGTTTTTAGGATTTAAGGAATCAGCTTTGATTTTTTCAGGTAAAATCTTTTAAATCCTAACAGCTCTCTGAGTGCTTAAGATTTGGGGAAAAATAAAAGAAGAGAGTTTACAAATACATTTACCATTCAAGTATTGATCAAATAGAGAAAATAAATTGAATTGCAATGAAGAGAAAGAGGGGAGTTGATTCGCAGACAGGCAGCTTGGTGTTTTCTTGTATTATGTCTAGAAGTGTAAGAGAATTGTTAGAAAAGCTTCTCAAATCTGAGCTGAAATTCATTAAAATCTTCGAAAAGAACTTAGCTTAGATTTCATGGTTAGTGATAAAACAATGGTGTTCATTGTTGACACCAGAAGAAGACACTACAACTGTCTATTGAGCTGTATGGAAAAGGTTTCACCTTTCCGGCAGTAAATTTGAATTTGGTGCCAAGTCAAAGGGATCTCCAAGGATTGAATTTAATGCCACTGTGCCACCAACCAGAAAGAAGGTAGATTCCCAACCATAATCTTTTCTGAGACCCCCAATTATATTAAATGGTCATCTAGATCTCAGGGTTTCTGCACTTTTAAAAGGCCAAGATCCCACCTCCAAGCACTGCTTGCCAATCAGTGGGCTGGCAGACCATCAGTCCCTGCAGTAACACGGAAAGTGATTGCCCACTGTTGGAAGAGGAATAGCACCCAACCCTGTCTTCCTTGCTGAAGCTACAATCTCTCCTAACATGTTCCTAAATTCCAGCCAACATGCGCTGCATCAAGCAGGCCAAATTGTCAATTACAATTGAAGAATGCTCACAGACAGTAAACAGGAAAGTCAAATACACAAATTATCATTCACTTTTTAGAGATGTTGTAGAGATTGAAGTAACAATTGGAACACATGTATTAAGAAGTGAAATATCAGAAATAATTAAACTGTAAAACGTCATTATATTAAAAAAGGGAAAAATGACATTACCTAAAAATACAATTCAGTTTTCCAAATCCATGGAAGTTGTTCAGAAATGGTTCAGACCCATCCTACCATTATAAACTCAGTTACAACTCATTCACAAGGTGTAACCTTTCTGTTTCTTTGATGTTGAGTGCAAAAATGGATTACCAGTTCAGTAGTTTCTAAAGATTGTTGTTTATTTGTGAGGGCATCAACAGTATACTCTGTGAAGGAGAATGGGATCACTAACATTTCAACTTTTGGATTTCTGCATGTAATTCTTCAGTTGCGGATGCCAGAAATTGTTTCAAGTTTCAGAAGGTAATGGTGGTGAATGCTGTCAATTTCTTTGCAATTTCAATTACAAAATCTGAGACCCAGTGTTATCGCATTCGTTGAATGGAAGATCACCTGAAATAGTTATTCTAACATTTAAACATTTTCTGACCAGTTTTGATTAGTACAATAAAGAGACAGAATGAAATCACAGACATTTATACACAGGGGAGCGCACTTGCATTTCTTGCAAATTTTCCCATAAACTTTTTTGAATCCTAGAAAAAAGGATAATACAGTGTCCAAACTATAAATAGCTAAAGGGTTCGACCCATGATGCCATGTGGTGGTTGATTGCCTTTTAATTAGTATTTGTTTACTTTTGTACCAATCAGCCACAATGGGATCTTATATTGTATAGCTGCAAATATTTCATTAAGCCTTTCATGTTCACTCGTGTGCGCAGATTTCGTGTCAGAACCTTCATCATTGTACACATATACACCAATATTTATGTAAACATGTAACAAATTGTTAAATGTGCAATGTTTCTGTCTCTGCAAGTGAAATAACAGCCAGCACGCAAGCAAGAAGATTTGATTATGGAAAGCAATTTAAGGAATAGGTTTCAATTTCTTTCTGGCCATCTCATTTATATTTTAAGTATGCCTTTTGCCGTCTTGACAGACTGGTTGCATACCAACAAGATTTGCTCTAAGCTATCCAAACTGTTACTGCTCAGTGAATCTCAGGAGTGATACGTACATACATTAGCTTGTGACAAATCCAAGTTAGCAGTGGACACTCCACTTGTCCATGACAATATTTTCCCATGACATTATGACAGCATTTCCCCAAAGAGGGCAGAGGTCTGACACTTCTCAAACTGGCTGAGGGGATCAGATTGTGGTTTAACATGACTGATTGGGGTTCAGCTGGTTCCTACAGGGAGAAGGAAGAAACAAGCAGTGCCCTTGCACTTTAATTGGCTTTTTTGTTTGTTCACAGTTGCTTTTAATGTGGACAAATCTCCATGAGAAAACAAAAATTAGCACCTGTTAGGACAACTTAACCTTCAGAAAAGGGCAAATACACTTAGGGTGGCTGGGCGGTGAGCAAGGATAAGCTCTTATGTGGATTTCTGCAAGCAGTGCATTTTATTCAAGGCCTACAGCCACAGGCCTCAGTGTACACTGAATCTCTTGTTGAGAAATGTGAGGAATGAATAGCACACATTGTCCCCACAGCTTTGATATATCAGTCAGTTCCCTCACTGACAGACTTGTTAATCTTTCAGTGTTGCCTTTTCAAAAGACAAACACAGCAGATAAATTTAGAGACTAGCCACATCCCCTCCCATAGGAAGTCTCACCACATGGGCAATTCTTTTGGTCAAAGAAAACAGCAAACTAATTTATAGGGTAAATCATTTTGACTTATCTTAAAGGGTAGCATGATGTTAAGTGGCAGTTTCACTGAAGCATAGTAATGAGTCAACCAGTTAAACTGTTTTCTTTCTCACCATGTAGAAACAACTAGTCAGAAGGACATGTGCGCCTTAATTTAATTTACTAAGATCATTTTAATGATCTCACAGCTGACAGTTTATGATGCTGCTGTAAATACCTGAAGTGTAGCTTTAAGCGACTGTGGCAGGAATTGCTGTCTATTTACAGATTTGTTAATCATGCTTACTCAGAAACATGTCAACAGTATATAATGTGTGTTAACCCTCGATGCATTATTCAGATGTTCCAAATGATTCTGAAGCACAGACATGAGAATTTGCCAGCCTGTTGAAGAGACTAGAAACAGAAAGGGCACAGAGCTAGCAGTAGATGAGTTTGATACACCAATAAGACTTGAACAGATAAGAGCTTTTAAAGAAGGAGGCAAGCTGAGTCGGAGGCAGAATAAAGGACAATAAACTTTAGATAATAAACTTTAGAATTAAATAGTGATACAGAAACATAAATTACAGTTTATGCATCTGAAACCAGAATCATAAGAAATATTAAACTGAAAGACAATCAGACCTGCCAACACATGAAAGCATAAGGATCTATCAGGTCTCTGTGTGTATTACGATGTTAAATTGAAGGCTTAACAAAATCGGTAATATATTTTTAGTAAATATGTTGACAGTTTGAGTTGAAATACCAAACACAGGAAACTTTTACAAGTGATTTGATCTTCTTTTAATCCAAATTGGAGACTTCAGATATGTGTGATAGAAATGAGGAGATAGATGCTGGGTAGCATTGCTTTCAATTTACCTTGCTTGCATTTTCATTCGCTTTCTGGTTTGTTGTAACAGTGCAACATGATAGTGGTTGCCATCTTTGAGAAATTTTCTGATTATTGCCTACCTCTTCCTTCAATTTAAGTATTGTCCAAAAAGAAAAATGGAAAGTGGGCAGTGGAAAACACATATGAGGAAAGTGATCCAGGAAAGGGGATGGTGTTTTTTAATTGTGAAAAAGTATGAAAAGAATGGGATCAGTTAAAGAGAGGAGTGGTACAGGGGGCTGTGGACTTATCAATCAAACTCCAATTCCAGTAAATAGATCATGTGAACTTGATAGGGACAAGGGGTTAGTAGAGTGTCAGAGAAAAAGTGAGGATAATAAAATCACTCAGATTTATTTGACTAAATTGGAAACTTCATGCTTACACCTGACTAAATCATCAAACTGAAACATTAGCTTGCCTCCCAGAGAAAATGTATGAAATCTAATCCCATCTTTGTTTAACAGGGGCCAATCAAACAACTAATGCATTTTGCAGATGTTGACACAATCACTAATTTCTACACTGAAAATCCTAACATTTATGTTTTTATAGCCTTGCCTCACATTTAATCATTATGCTGTCTAGTTCTTTAATGCCTCTTCTCAGAATTTAAGAATTCATTGTGAAATTGAAAGGATTAAGCCTGACTATAAGTGACCATATCAGAAATGGCCTCAAGCCAGAGTCATTTAATCTGGAACACACATGTTATTATTCCACATTAGCTATGGTCTTCATAAATTTGACAAATATTAAACAAACATTGCAGGTGGTCAACAACTGGACTCAGCAGTTGGTTAAAATGTTCCTAAGCTTGTGTGGTCACAATGAGCTCCACTTTTCCTTGGTTATGCTTGCAAGGGAATGTTGTCATTTTACTATGGGCACACACACATTCACGCAGACATACACACATCAAAATGTTTTTTTTTCTATTCAACTCAGCCATGAGAATCTGATTAAAAGTTAATAAATCTTCCATGAAATGTTGCAAGCGAGATTATCTGCACAATCAAATTTGAGCTGTAGTCTTTTAGGAAACTCTCTGACAAATCAGTAGAGGCCTGACTGCTAAATCCAGATTTTACAGGCCTCAGCAGTTACTCTCCGGTATCAGCTTTAAGCTGCTGAAGAAGAGAATCAATGAAGTTAAAACCATTCTTTTTTTTTCATTGTGCTGTGACCTGGACATGACATCAAACATCAGTCACAACCATCCTCAATTCAATATGTGCAAAAATTGGTTTGAAATAATATTCCCTGACAGGTAAAATCAAATCAGAAGATGAATGGCTTATGAAGCATGTGGAGACTGGGGGAGTTGGGGTTACCAGGGGTATTACACACTAGCAGGAAATGCCTGAAGAAAAACCATCTGGTCCATGAGGTGCTACAGATTAATTTATTAAATCACACTTTCTTTTCTTATAAAATTAAAAAACAGTTACATTTTTTTATTACTTCTGTATATTTATTGTTTTTTAATTTGATCAGTTCGCACTCAGTAAAATGCAATAGGTCACCTCTGGTCTTCTTCCTGTGCTTTTTAAATTAGGTGATTAAAATTTAGGAATGCCTCGAGATCCCCTTAGGACTGTATTTAACATCTGTAAATCTGCCACTTCTCCTTGCCAAGGTAAACAACTTCGCATAAAGTTCAGAGGTGAGTAGGCCTGCCTGTTTCCCTCAGGTTAGAAGGAATCTGTCTGGGGACCCAACAGTTCAGGCCAAGGAGAGGCAATGAGTGCTTCAGTCCCCAGCATGGTGGCCCATGCTGCATCTGTGTACACAATGCTCACATCTCCCACACAAATACAAAAAAAATTCTCATTAAAAATTATTGCTGTGTCAACATGTGGAGTTTCTGGCCCTGATCTACGAAGCCATTGCTTTTGAGGGTGTTGCTGCAAGGAAATGGGATGCTGGACTGAAGTCATTTACTGCAAGATTCTGATCTCTCACACTTTCACTCCCCTGTCACTCAGGCTCAAATGGCTGATCTCCACTGTGCCTGTCTCCATCTATCCTAGTCACACACATTATTCATTCACTCAGTTTTCCCTCATGTACTATGCTAGTCAGCACATATGTTCAGAGCTGTGCAGTGCTTGCACTTCTGCCATTACAGCAATTTGAATCATTTGCTCCATTGCTTGATAGATGTTGGCCAACTTTCTAAACATAAATTTCAGTGCTTTCCACGATGAAAAGTAGAATGATAGGAAATTATTTATGACATCACACTTACAGCTGCAACAACACTGACTTGTATGAATAATAAACAATAGCAGAATTTCAGTCAAAATGTTGAAGTTTCAATTTTTCTGATCAGATTATAAGTATTCAGCACTCAAACAGTTACCCCATTTAGGGTTTCAGTTTTGATGATAAATCATGGTAATTCCATTTTGAAAGTATAACGAGCTATTTGAGAACTGAAGTTAAAAAAAACTTCATATTTGCTTTTTAAAGTTTAAGGCTTTTAGTGTAATGGCATACAATTAATGGGATGTATTAGGAACATGCAATTTCAAATATTGAGGGGACGTTTCCTAGCCATGTGAAAATGGTGTTGGCATGTAGGAACATCAGCCATCATTCTGCCCTCTTTTGAGTTTCCCTGAGATGAGCTCAGAGGCGAGTGGGGAACACCTTTACTGATTGAAAACCTCTTTAACTCTGGGAAAGTCAGAGTGTGGGGCATGGCACCTGACAGTGTTAAGCCACTCACCTTCCCTATCTTGAGGTCTGAATTCTCTTGGCACAATGCCACTAGGTTCAAGAAAGCATATTTATACTGCAGACGTCCTCAGCCACCTCTATCAATGGCTGCTTAGTTGGACACACTGTTGACTTCCTCCCCTCCTTGGGTAAGATTAGCTCACTACAGTCCCTCAGATCCTGCAGCTGGACTCTGTGGTTAAAACTGGAAGAGTTAAGGCAGTAGCCTTCCCAAGTCACCTATACCTTTCTGTGGTGCTGCAGCTTTTGTAACCCCTGTCATGGCCCCATTCATTAGAAATTGTCCCCTTGTCAGATTAGTCAATTTAACCAAAACCAGCAGCTAATACCATGACAACAAGGTGCAGAGCTGGATGAACACAGCAGGCCAAGCAGCATCATAGCAGCAGA
>NW_025974455.1:0-8486 GCF_021869965.1 Rhincodon typus
GCACCTTGTTGTCTCGGATTCTCCAGCATCTGCAGTTCCTACTATCTTTGTAAAAGAAATCTATTACTTGCTCCCTAAATTTGTGGCACTGGGACATTTTCACCCCTTCTGGTAAGAGACAAGGTTAATTAAAAAATTCGAGCTTAATGTTGGTTAATTTCTGATTTGTAAGGGTATTCAGGGTTTTGAAAGCAAAGTGGGTAGATGGCATTAAGATACAGATCAGCCATGATCTAATTGAGTGGAAGAAAATGCTGAAGAGGCTGAGTGATTTTCTCCAATACTTCTGTTCCTTGCTTTGAAGCCTTAAGACTTTAAGAGGAATCCTTGTGAGGTAGTTATGCACACCATTCCTGTTAAGAAGTCTATGAAAACATTCGATCCCGTTGTAACTGATTGATGATGCATGCTTTATATTTAGAGCTTTGAACATTCTGAGAATGAAACTGGTCCAGGATCGGAGAGTGTACTGAGCTCATAGTGAATCAACAACCTGTTTTGTACTGTGTCAACATCTACCTTCAATGCACTTAGAAAATACTACCAAAATTTTTGATTTCAAACTAAGTGAAAGGGTCAAAACCAACAGTATCGGATAATTGCCCTGTGAAATATTAGTGGAATGAAGATGAGGGGCACTGAAAAATTGTCTCGGTCTCAATTCGCTATGAGATTGTTTTAAGGCACAGGGACATTTTCACCCCTTCTGCTTTCAGGAGGTGCTTACACACTGGAGAGTGCTGGAGAAGTTGCATTAGTGGAGAGGGGTTCAGATGATCTGATGGCTTAGAATTAAAATGTATGGAGAGAGACTGACCTTGTTTCATTGAAGAGAATTGAAAAATTGGGACATAATATAATCCAGATCTTTAAAATGCTGAAATGAACAGATTATGTGTACAGTTGTGGATGTCACATTATTGGAAAGATATGAATACATTGGAGAGAATACCAAAGTGGAATGCCAAAGTAGAGTACAAGAATGGTTCCAGGAAAGAGAAACTTCAGCTAGGACGATAGTTTGAAGAAGTTGGGACTGTTCTCCCCAGAGAGAAGATCTGATTGAAGTTTTAAAAATCATGAGCAGGCATGGACAGAGTAGCTAGGGAAGAACGGCTTCCCCCTGTAAAGGAGAAAAGAATGAGAGGGCATAGATATAAATTGGTGTACAAATGAAGTAAGAATGATTTTTCACACAGCAAGTGATTGCAGTATGCAATGCTCTGCCTGGAACTGTGATGGAGGCAGGTTCAATTGGCATATTCAAGAGGGCATTGGATGTTATTTGGATAGTAATGGCATGCAGGGAGAGGGGGAAAATACAGGAAACTGGCAGGTAGTAAACCATGCAAGCATGATGGTCCGGATGACCTCCTCTGCACCGTGTTAATCCTGTGACACAGTTAAATAACTACACATTTGTTCTGTGGGCTAGAAACAAATAGTAAGGGCAAAAGACCAGAGCTCAAGCTTTCTGGAACAGATTTCTCAATTAAGGTCAATAACTATTTATCAATTGAAACTCTTTAAAAAGGAATTGAATAACTGCATGTCAAACTTTTAAACGTCCCTCCAAATACATGGGTTGATTTATTCACCAAGTATAAAACGTGCAGTACCAGTGTTGATGGTAACCATTCTGAAATATGATTTGGCCACTTAAGTATATATGTTTGCATTGTATTTCTGGTGATCATGTATCTATTCTGAGGTTTTTCCAAGACCCATTCCAATACGTGTTTCTCAAGATCAGGCTGATCTCTGTATTGGGTGTCTTCTCCTGGGCAGATTCTTCCTTCTTCCATGTTCACACCAGTTTTCACTAATATTTAATTTTGCTGCAATACGGTTCATTGAAGAGTTAGCAAAGGTTATTGTTAACCTTGAAGTTAATTCTTCTTGCTGGAGGTCCAATATCCCCTGTTACCAAGCTTTGTGTGTGCTTGGCATAAAATCCCACACAATTTTGTGACAACATAATCTGTGCTGTCTGTATGATCCTATACACTGACTTACAAGGCGAATATAACACTAACATATACATCTAAGCTTAAAAATTGAGGTTGACTTTTAATCAGTGCATAACTTTTTTTGAGCTGTGAGATAGGAAGAGAGGAGGTTGTCAACACATATGCTGAGTATAGATGTAAACATGCACTTTGGCACAAGAAAGGGGTCAATTTATAAAGCAGGTCAATGTATATGCTGCAATATACAATACTTTAGAGAATAAAAAAACATTTTGCCAATTTTCCCCAGAGTTGAAATTGTGGATTTTGTGTCATGTGGGATAGATTCCATTATTAGGCATATGGAAAATAAATTAAAATAGCTAACAGAAATAATTGTCTACAAAGACATCAGAGTTAAAAAGGTGAAAAAATATTATATTTTGGGTGTGGGTTACATCCACAAAGCCTGTGGTGACTTAAGTATTGAAGATTAAGGTATGATCTAATCAAGGGGTTTCAGATGATGTGAGTCAGTCCGTTAGAAACTGTTTCCTCTGATGTGGGAGAGTCTAGAATAAGGGCACAGAGCCTTAAAATTAAAGCTAGGCTATTCAGGTGTGATGTCAGGAAGCACGTCTTCACACAAAGTCTAGTGGAAATCTATTACTCACTCCCCCAAAAAAAAACCTGTTGAAGCTAGGTCAATGGTAAATTTCAAAGTTGTTATCAGTATGTTTTTGATTGGTACGTGTTTTGGAACCAAGGTGGGCAGATGGTGATAGATACAGATCAGCCATGATCTAATAGAGTAGAGGAACATGTTAAGGGGACTGCGTGACCTCCTCCTGTACAAATGTTCCCTGTTTTCTAGCCTGCGGATTATTGAAGCCATCCACTTGTGAGGCCGTCATGAACATTATGCTTGCTAAAAGTTCCATAAAAATGATTGACCCTGGTATAAGTTGTTAATGATGCCTCCTTTATTTATGTCTTAGCTTTGACCGTGAAAATGGTCTAGCTTCGTGGTGAATTAAGAAACTGTTCTACATCACACCAGTGTTTATGTTCCACTTAGAAATTATTGCCAAAATATTTCATCTGAAAGCAAGTAAAATCAACAGTAAGACTAGGAAATGTGACTTGCAAACAGAAATTGAAGAATCACTCTGTGAAATCCACTGGATGAAAGATCTGATGTAGAAAAAAATTGGAAGAGTGTCAATTCACTATGAATCTGTTTTATGCCACTGATGGAGACCAATTTCACTCCCTTTGCCTTCTAGAGGACATTATGCTCTTGGTGGGTGTTGAAAAATTATATTAGAGGAGAGGGATTTGGATTATTTGAAAGCTCAGAATTCTAAAATATGGATATGGACTAAAGTTGTTTTCATAAAAGTGGGATAAAAGATTGAGACACAATATAATTCAGATCTTTAAAATGCTAAAAAGACCATATATGTTACACAGCTATACAATTTGTTTTGTGGGCAGGAACTCATCAGTGAGTGCAAAATACCAGACCTCAATCTTTGTGAAACAGATTTCCCAATTTGCGTTGATAATTGTATATCAATTATATCCTTTCAGGAAAAATATTCAATTATTTCGAGAGAGTAGGATTATAAAGAGGTGAATGAGTTTTGATCAAATATTCTGTAATACCTGACAGGTTCTGAACTGCAAGTGATGTTTGTGTGAAATAATTGAACAGGATTGAAGTTTGAAGTTGAACAAACCTGCCTTGTATTATACTTGAGTGAATATGGAAAATCTACACCAAATATCCCTTGTGATGAAATCAGTCAAGTTTCACACCCTATCTCATTGTGTATAAGCCAAGCCGAGAATTAGCTAGAAGAACTAAATGGGTTAAAGTTCAAAGAGGATTAAATTTGGAAGGTAGGTTATTTGACTGGACTTGTAATCCCTTGAGTATAGAAGATTAATGCATGATCTAATAGAGGTGTTTCAGATAAGCCTAGATTGAATAAAGAGAGCAACTATTTCCTCTGGTGTGTGACAGTCCAGAATAAGGAGGTACAACCTGTGTATTAGAGCTTGACCATTCAGAGTTCATGTCAGGAAGCTTGTCTTCACAGAAAGTGTGGTGTACTTGCTCCCGATCCACACCCCAAAAAAAAACTGTTGAAATTAAGTTGGTGAAAAAATTCAAAATTGGTCAACTTTGATTGGTCAGGATTATTAAGACTTTTGGAACCAAGATTGGTGGAAGGTGTTAAGACAGAGATCTAGTTACATGGGCAAACATGCTTGATAGGCAGAATAGCCTTCTCCTGTTTTCCATTTTCTGCTTGGGATGTTCTTATGAAGAAAATATTACATGCTCATATAAAACTGATAACAATAATTATCATATGAATTGGTGCCTCATGTAGCTTCACTGTGCCCTTAAACTTGTGAATTGTTTAATATTTCATTATGGTTTAATTAAAAAAAACAGCAGCAACAACTTGTGTTTCTATTGAGTTTTTGTCAACAGAAAACATCCCAAGGCAATTCACAAGGTGAACAATGATAAAAATGGGCTGTGAGCCAAAGAAGCAGATAGAAGGAGGGCTAAACAATAGTTGGATTGAAGTTTTATAAAGTGACCTAAGGGTGGAGAGAGACTGAAAGAGAATGACTTACTTTGTTGCTACATCAAGAAGAGTTTGTGGCACTGACTCATTTTTTTCCAAAAGAATATTCAGTTGCAGTAATAAAAAAGAAAGCCCAAGAACTTGTGGAATTAAATTTATAGTGGTCATGAGCTTCCTACAAAGCTCAACCTAGCTAAGTATTCATAATGCAAATTGTTGCTAGTAATGGTTGTGTTAAATGTTAGACCACACTAGGGATAGTGTGAATAGTTCTGTCTCCATTTTGTATGAGGGCGGAGTTTAAATTCCTCACCAGTGGGTTATCAGCGGGCAGGGGTCTGCTAAATTCTGCAGTTTCATCATTGCCAATCTCCCCAGACCTCTCTCTGCAATTTAATGGTGGTACAGATGAGGCACAGGCTGGACTACCTGCTCTTGCCCCGTTTGAAGCCCCTAAGTGACCAATTAATGACCACTCATGGGCATTTTTCTATCTGCCCACAATTGGTCGGAGGAGTTCATCAGCTGAGGAAAAGCACAGAAGGTGACCCTGTTTTTGAACCTCAGGCAGGGAGAGATATGGTTGAGTTCCCTTATTAATGTCCTCCTTTCAGGGGACCTTCTTGTCCTCTTCACCCCAACAAGGACAAGATCTGGCCCCTGGGGCCCTGGCCCCTTTCCCTCTAAGGCTCTCCACTAACACATCCATTTACTTGATCAGTACACCCCTCCTCAGACCTCATTCCCAGCAAATGCACCAAAACCCCACATGTACCTGGCCCTGGAATCTGAGTTCTGGACTAGCCCTGACCATTGCCACTACAGGCATTGCCAGAATGAGAGTGTTGCCTGGCCAATAAGATTAGCTAACAACCCTTTGAGTTGGGACTTCCTTCTGAGTGAGGGGCAGGACTGGCATCTCTACTCAATTAATATGGATTGGGCAGCTAGTATCAGAGATGCTGCATTCACAGGCAGGCTGAGCCAAATCCTGGCCGTAGGGGCACTGGAGATGGTGAAATGACGTCAATGCTGCCAGGTTAGGAAATATCAGGAAAGATTGAATACTGTTGGCACTCTTTCCCCTTGAAAAGAAAAGACTGAGCAGAGCACCTTAAGATTTAAGAGAGACCTTGATTCTTTTTTATTCACTCATGGCATGTAGGCACAACTGGCTGGCCAGTATTTATTGTCTGTCCATAGTTGCCCCAGAAAAGGTGGTGGTGAACTGCCTTCTTGAACTGCTTCAGTCCGTGTACTATGGTAGACCCACAAAGCTATTAGGGAAGGAGTTCCAAGATTTTAACCCAATGACACTGAAGAAATGGTTATAAATTTCCGAGTCAGGATGGTGAGTGGCTTGGTAAGAACCTGATGAATGATGATGGTCCTTTGCATCTGCTACCCTTGTCCTCCTAGTTGGAGGAATCTATGGGTTTGGAAGATAATAGAAACATGGTAGGAAAATTAGTCAGACAGAGTTGATGATTCCACTGGGTAGAGGAACAAGAACCATGGGAGCATATATATAAAGTTGAAATTTGAGTGGGATCTTGTAGCTCAGTGGTAGTGTCCCTACCTCTCAGCTAGAAGGCCTGGGTTTTAGTATCATCTGCTCCAGAGGTGTGTCATAACAGTCTGGACAGTTGATTAGAAACATCTTACTCCAAAGTACGGTTAGAAAGTGGAACTCCTTAACAAAAAGACTGGTTGTATGAATATTATAACTCAACTTAAGAGGACACTAGATAAGCACATGAGGGACAGACAAATAGAATATTATGTTAATGGAATTAGATGCAAAAGGTGGGATGATCATTGCGTGGAAAATAAGCACTGGTGTAAGATTATTTCAAACAATTGGCCTATTAATGTACTGGAAACACTAAATTAAAAAATGTCTTGCTGAGAAATCCTCAACAGTGCTCCTTCACATCCAATATATGGATAGGGAATTCCTACATTTCCACCCATAAATTTCCAAGTAATCATCAGAAAATGTCAGGGGTTGGAAACTTCAGCTCTTGTGCCCAGTATATCTACTGAATATAATGTATATGTTGAGCCTGGTGTAGATGTTGAGTCTGGTGTAGATGTTGAGTCTGTTGAATATGTTGTTCCTAGTGCATACATTGAGTTTGGTGCCTATGTTGTGCCTATTAAATATATTGAGTCTGATGTATATATTGTACCTGGTGTATATGTATATGTTTCACATGGTGTTTGTGTTGAGTCTGGTATGTTTGTTCCCATGACAGTCAAGGCAAGAGATTGAAGTATCAAGTCTGCTGTATATGTTATGCCTCGTATATATGTTGAGACTGGTATATGCGTAGTCCCTGGTATATAAGTGAATCTGGTGTATTTGTTCTCATGGCAGTCAATTTGAGAAGTTTAAATGTTACCTAAAGGCTGCACTAATGAAATATGGCACTTCAGCTGTTGACCAAATTGTGCCGCTTGTGACTGGAGGAAATAGAAAAACATGGTTCATGACAAAACATAGAGAAAGTTAGTTCCAGGTAGCTGAGGAAAAGAGATCCCAAAGGAAATCAAAAAATGGACCGTGCTTAGGTCAATTTGGCATCTGTCCTGTGAAACTATTTTTGATGAAAATCACTTTTTGCTGTCCTTTAAGAACCTGCAATCCGTGCTTTTTGGAGATGAGTCAGAGACCAGCATTACAAAATAACAGCGCACGAATCATCAGCCTCAACATTTATTCAATACAGAAAAATACCCGACCATTGAGTTTCTTAAGTCTGTCTAGACTGAAGATTGCAGTAAGCAAAAAACAACAACTGCACAAATTCTTGATCCAATCTTATAAAGTTTATCTATCTGCTATTTAAGTTAAGAATTTACCGATATGTTTGATATTAATTGGCAGCTTTGTTAAAATGCTGGATAAATGACTTCTGCATTCAAAAAATTTTACCCTCAACATTACTTCCAGGCTTATGTTGTTTCTATTTCTGATTGCTGCATTGTAATATCACTGCCTAAGAGGGTACTGGAGGCAGAAACACTCAACTTGTTTAGAAAGTATCTTCATATGCTCCAAATGTGCTATAATCTGTGGGGCTATGGACCAAACACCAGGAAGGGAGGGGGGTGGCAGGGTAGGGGGGCTCACTCTTCAAACATGCCAAGTGGTTTCTTTCTGTGCCATAAAATTATATGATATCAGATTCATTCATAATGTTAAGCAAAAGAAATCTGCACTATCAGATTCTCAATAAAGCATTCCATGGCATGCTGTCATCTAACGCAGGCCCAGGTCTTAAAGCGGTGTATCCTCCAATTTAACTTGAACAATTCTGTGTGAAATCCAAATTATTGAAAATCTTGAAGAAAATCCCCAATATTTCAGTGCCTTTTCTTGAAGAAAAAGAGTAAGAAACAATTTACAATGTTGCAAGAAGAGACCCACTCATTGATGACAGACTTATCTTCCCTTCTTGGTCCCCTATCATGAACCTGAAGATCTTCCAGCCTTCTTAAGAACATCTCCTCCTTATCTTGACATTGGTATCTTCTCTGATGCTGCGAAGCATTAGGCAGCTACCTGAGGCACTAAGGTAGAAAGTTAGTTTTGCCTCTTCATGCTGGCACACTCAGTGGAGTCATCATGTTGAAATAAGGAAATCTGGGTCATTGGACTTTCTAGAGAACTGCCTTCCAAAGGCCTCAGATTCATATTGTGAACAAGGAGCAAGCATCATGACCCATCATAATTGGGACACTCTAGTTCTAGCTAACACATAGGAATGGGGCTAAATCCAAGGCTGCTTGGCACTCAGACTCATATCTTAAAAACTGAACCACTAGATGGAGCAGAGATAGTAGGAACTGCAGATGCTGGAGAATCCGAGACAACAAGGTGCAGAGCTGGATGAACACAGCAGGCCAAGCAGCATCATAGGAGCAG
>NW_025974456.1:0-8485 GCF_021869965.1 Rhincodon typus
GGTCAAGGCCCAAAACGTCAGCCTCTCTGCTCCTATGATGCTGCTTGGCCTGCTGTGTTCATCCAGCCCTGCACCTTGTTGTCTCGGATTCTCCAGCATCTTCAGTTCCTACTATCTCTCAGTTACATTTTTCCATTTTGTAACCCTCAAAACCCACCAGCTGTCTTTAACCTTACATGACCATATAACAAGCAGATGATTGAATAGGGCTGCATGAAATATGTGCACCCTTTCTGCTGAGACTGTAATCTCCATGCATTAGAAAGCACCACAGTAATGTGAATGTGAATTCTCCTTAAATATAAGAAGATTCAAAATGAACAGCCATCCCTGCTCAGCTTCTTACGGGGGAATACAATGGAACAAGGTTGCTGGCAGCACGTCCTCCGCAGTTAAAAGCTCATGGAATGGATGTTATTATTGCTTGGCATCTTGCTCCTGGAAGACAGCTGACAATGGTCTTATCTTGGGATTTTGTATGCTGGTAGTCTGATGTTGCTACTCATGTGTTCTTGACATGGGTGGAAGCCTGGCATGTGATGAAAAGGTATTCTGAAATGTATGTATTCTAACCATTTCTATCCTACTGAGTTCTGGATCTATATCCTTATTGATTAATAGCTGGCTGGTTTAACAGTAAATATCAGATCCCAGATTTACTAAGAGGCACCTATCTGCATGTTAAACTATAGTATTGAGAATTTCATTGTTTTTAAGGTGGGCTTCAACTTAGGGTACATACATACTCCAATACAGAGAAGTTGAACTATAGATATGTAGTATATGTAATATGTGTGTGTGTGGGGGGGATAGTTAGGTCGTTGTTTTTGACTAGCACAGACTCGATGGGCTGAAGGGCCTTTTCTCTATCCCTATCTGTATGCCTCTTTAACTCTACAGTATCAGTTTTGATGTTTTTGTATTCATCTTTGCAAAATAAGTTTATAAGCGTGTACCACATCAGCTCCAGGTCCATCTTCACTGCCAGGCTATCTGACTAGATCAGTTAGGATTTGTAAGTTAACATATAGAGTACAATCTCTGCTTCCACTAATAACTAGATTTCCATGAGTTTGGCTTATTTGCACAGCACAATCTGGCATCTGAGTAGAGGCATGAACCGTAGGAAAAGCTGAGTCAGGAGTCATAGAGTCATAGAGCTAAACAGCATGGAAACAGGCCCCTCAGTCCAACTCGTCCACGTCGCCCAGATATCCTAAATAAATTTAGTCACATTTGCCAGCCTTTGGCCCATATCCCTCTAAACCCTTCCTATTCATATACCCATCCAGATGCCTTTTAAATCTTGTAATTGTACCAGCCTCCACTACCTCCTCAGGCAGCTCATTCCATACATGCACCACCGTCTGCATGAAAAAGTTTCCCCTTAGTCCCTTTTAAATCTTTCCCCTCTCACCTTAAACTTATGCCCTCTAGTTTTGAACTCCCCTACTCTGGGGAAAATATCTTGGGTATTCGCTCTATCCATGCCCCCAATAATTTTATAAACCTCTATAAGTTCACCCCTCAGCCTCTGACGCTCCAGGGAAATAGCCCCAGCCCATTCAACCTTTCCCTGTAGCTCAAACCCTCCAAACCTTGCAACATCCTTGTAAATCTTTTCTGAATCCTTTCAAGTTTCACAACATCCTTCCTATAGCAGGGAGACCAGAATTGCAAACAGTATTCCAAAAGTGGACTAACCAATGTCCTTTACAGCTGCAACACGATCTCCCAAGTTCAAAAATGTATGATGATTAAATTTGTTTTAATACAGCAATTAATGGTGGAGATTTGTTCAGAAAAGATGTGATGGTTAATTTAACCAGCATTATGAATGTGTCCAGGTGTACTTTATCCGGATTCAACTAGTTTGTTTGAACATTTCCCTTTTGAATGGTTGAGTGTTGTGTTCTATGACTCAGCAGACATGGACTATCTTCTCTGGGAACCTAGCACAACCATCTTCCTGGTTCTTTTCTGATGTGTAATGTATCCAGACTCACCTTGGATCATCCCTTCTGTATTGAAAATATTTTTGATGTGGAGGTGCCGGTGTTGGACTGGGGTGGACAAACTCAGAAGTCACACAACATCAGGTTATAGTCCAACAGGTTTATTTGAAATCACAAGCTTTTGTTCCACTGCTCCTTCATCAAGTGACGTGGTGTTGTGTGTCTTCTGTTGGTAACTGTCATGTTGGTAACTTCAGGTTGAGACAAATAACATGGAATAGAGCTTTTTAAAGAAATGTTCATGGGATATAGGCATCGCTGACTTGACCAGGCATGTATTGCTCATTCCTAATTGCAATTGAGAAGGTGGTGCTGAGCTGCCTTCGAGAACTGCTCCATCGCATTTGGTATAGACAGCACCATATTGCCATTAGAGAGGGAGTTCAGAATGTTGCCCCAGTGACAGTGAAGGAACAGTGGTGTAGTTCCAAAGCCAGGTAGTCTGTGGCTTGGAGGGATGGTGATGTTGTTGCTATGTATCTGCAGCGTTGAAGGTTGCTGGTTTGGAAAGTGCTGTGGAAGGAACTCTGGTGAATTCCTACCATGCAGCTACCACCGCTGCTGCTGAGAGTTGGTGGTGAGGGAACCAAATAAGTGGGCTACTTTGTCCTGGATGGGGTTGAGCTTCTTGAATGATGTTGGAGCTACACTCATCCGAGCAAGTGGGGAGTATTCCACGGCACTCCTGATTTTTGCTTTGTAGATAGTGGACAGGCTCTGGGGAGTTAGGAAGTTAGTTACTTGCTGCAGGACTCTGAGTCTCTGACCTGGTCTTGTAACCATCTATTTATATGGCAGGCACAGTTCACTTTTTGGTTAATTGTAATCCCCAGGATGTTGATAGTGGGGATTCAGAAATTGTAGTGCTGGCTAGGTGAAGATGGTTAGATTGTGTCTTGTTGGAGATGGTCAGGATCCTAGTTTATGCCCAAAATATCCCAGATGTTTCACATCTTTGCATCATCATCTTTATCATTATCACTCTTGTTGAGAATAAGTTTCACTCTCTTCGCCCCTACTCCATTCCTGCACCTTTCATCCCAGTTATTATGAATGGTCTGTCAACAAAGAGGGCACGAACTGAAACTGGATGAGCTTAACAATGTTGAGATTCAAAAGAGAGAATAGCATTTCTGTTACTGCAGACAGATGTTACTGTGCCCACTTGGTACTGGTGCTCACTTCACCATATCCCACAGACTGAGAAGCTTCTGATTCTATTCCCTGTAGAGGTTGACCACATCAATATTAACGACATGCTCTCTGTTACAGGGGAAATTTGAGAACATAGTCTAAGTGAAACAGACAAAACTGAGCCAACTCACAGGTGGTATTTAGGTAATTAATGTAAGTGATCTGGAGCAAACTGTTATATTGCTGGAAGGGATTTTGCGAGCAGCTCATAAATTTTTTGGGTTTGGTAGCACCTATAACAGGAATTTCATCTGTGCTTTCTCGATGTGCCCCCTTAGGTTCGACAGATCTTTTTTGGAAAGACTATTTACACAAGTCAATGGGGTTTCCCCAAACTCCTGACGATAGCTATGTCAGAACAATGCCAAGACAGGAGAGGTGGTGGTTTGGTTTGTAATATCACTGGACAAATAATCCAAAACCCAGGCAAATGTTCTGGAGACATGGGTTTGAACCTCATCCATGGCAGATGGTGGAATTTGAATTCAATTAACAAAAACTGGACTCAACATCTAGTCTAATGGTGATCATTGAACCATTGTCATTTGTTATAAAAACCCATCTGCTTCACCAATGTCCTTTTAGGGAAGGAAATCTGTCATCCTTACTTGGTCTGGCCTATGGATGACTCCAGACTCTCAGCAATATGCTTCACTCTTACTTGTCCTCTGGGCAATTAGGGATAGGCAATAAATTTGGCCTGGTCTACATCCAATGACCAACTTTTTTTGTTATTTAGTGAAGGCAGGGCTGGTGCCTGAGGTGCAGATGTAAAGAAAAGGGGAATGGATAGTGTATATCTTGTGTGCCCTGGTCAGGTCAATGTATCTGTTTGCAGCTGGCCTCCTCCAACTAGCTTCCTTCTGCAAAGACCCAGTTGTCTTGCCTGTCTTGGACGGTGTTCTGTCTGACCTTGAAGGATCTTCTTTTGTGATATTTTGTAATACCATTTCCACTTCTTTGGTTGCCAGCGTCCAATATAAGACAGTGTTGAAAAGTGGGACAATATCACACATCGAATAACATCCACCATCGAATGATACAGCACAGAAGGTGAGCGTGGCCAGTCCTTCAGCAAGAACTTAAAAGAAGCCAATATTTAAAAGCAAAGGCTAGTTGTCTTGAGCAACTTTTGTTTTTGAAAATTGGTCAAATTCTGTCACTCAGCCTTCCAATGGACATGGACAATCTAACATACACACACTGAGTGATTTTACCATTACAGAGACAGCAGACCACCCAAGAATTATATACATCTACAAAGTACAGATTTGGAGCCATAAATCTGAACATGCCCCACATTGCTTAGAAAATGCTAATCCCTGGGAACCCTTTACGATTACAGCGAAACTGACTTGGTATAACTAGGACCTTCCCATTGAAACTATCTTCCTATGTATATAGAATCATAGAATCATAGAACAAAAACAAAGTTGCTGGAAAAGCTCAGCAGGTCTGGCAGCATCTGTGGAGGAGAAAACAGAGTTAACGTTTCGGGTCCGGTGACCCTTCCTCAGAACCGTTCTGTTAACTCTGTTTTCTCCTCTACAGATGCTGCCAGACCTGCTGAGCTTTTCCAGCAACTTTGTTTTTGTTCCTGATTTACAGCATCCGCAGTTCTTTTGGTTTTTATTTCATAGAATCATAGAATCCCTACAGTGTGGAAACAGGCCCTTTGGCCCAACAAGTCCACACCGACCCTTGGAGCATCCCACCCAGACCCATCCCCCTATAACCCATCTAATCTACACATCCCTGAACACTACGGGCAATTTAGCAGTGTGGAAGCAAGTCATTTGGCTCATCAAGTCCACACCGACCCTCTGAAGAACATCCCACACAAACCCACTCCCGTACCCTATTCTTGTAATCTGGACACTATGGGCAATTTAGCCTGTCCAATCCACTTAGCCTGCGCATCTTTGGATTGTGGGAGGAAACCGGAGCATCCGGAGGAAACCCACGCAGATGCAGGGAGAGTGGCAAACCTCACACAGCCACCCGAGGGTGGAATCAAATTCGGGTCCCTGGCACCGTGAGGCAGCAATGCTAATCACTGAGCCACCATACCACACAATGGAATATGGAAAATTCATGAATTGTTACAATAAGTTAGAAGACACAGCCTTGCAAGAGGGGTAAATAGTGACGATCTTTGTTTTGAGTACTATTTTGGGTTTTGTTTTTAGGAAATGTGTTTTGCATTGTAGTGGAAGGAGCCAAAATGGAGAAGAAAACAGCAGCCAACAGCACAGTACAACAACAGCACAGAGCTCCCAGGTATCTGTGAGTATGCTACTGATTTAATTTAAGGAAAGGTTCAGAGTATTGATGTTTGTCAGTTTATTTGTAGGTGCTGACTTAACATTAAAGGCAACTAGGTTACTGATGGTTGTCAGTTGTTCAACCTTACCAGTATAACCTATTTAAAAAGTGTTATAGATTCTTGATCATTTTCTCCACCTGCATACACAAGCCAAACTTTAGAGTTAGAAGTAGTAGAGAGAAGAGTGGGAGTTCACTTACTGATAGGGCTATTCGTCCCAGAACACTGCCATCAGCTTTTTAAATACAGCTCTGTTCTGTCTGTACACAATGCAATTCTTTCTTTCAAATATTTATCCAATTCTCCTTTGGAAATTGCTATTAACACTGTTTTCAAGCTGTGCATTTCAGATCATAACAACTCACTGACAATTAGACATTCTCTTTATCGACTCTCTGGTCCTTTTCCCTATTCCATTACATCTAAGTCCTCTGGCTAGTGAAAACTCTGCCACTAGGGAAGCAGCTTATCCCTAATTATGCTGCCACTCATCATCTTGTTCGTTCTATTAAATCCTCACTTTAGCTGTTCTCAGGGGAACAATTGCAGTTTCTTGAGTTTCTCCACAAAGCTGAAGTCCCTGATCCCTGGTATCTGTTTAATAAATCTCTTCTGTACCCTCTCAGTGACTTCATATCCATCCCATATTGTGCTGCACAGCATTATACACAGAACTCAGATTGAAGTCTATAACCAGTGATTTATGAAAGTGTGACATTACATCCCTAGGTTCGCATTTTATGCCTCTATTTGTTAAAAAAATCACCTAGTCATCGTCAATAACTCGTGTGTGCATTTCCAATTTCTCTGTTACTGCACTAACATCCAAATTGCAGCCTTTATTGTGTATTTTGTCTCTTCATTCTCCCCACCAAATATATCCACTCTCTGGATTAAATATAATCTCTGATTTTGAGTCATAGAATCCCTGGAGTGCAGAAAGAGGTCGTTCGGCCCATTGAGTCCACACCGACCCTCCAAACAGCAGCCCACCCGATCTCTGTAAGCCTGCATCTCCTATTGCCAATCCACCTCGCCTGCACATCTCTGGGTACTATGGGCAATTTAGCAAGGCCAATCCACCTACCCTGCTCATCTTTGGGCTGTGAGAGGAAAGAGGAGCACCTGAAGGAAACCCCCACACAGACACAGGGAGAACATACAAACTCCACACAGACAGTCGCCTGAGGCTTGAATCAAACCAGGTGCCTAGTGCTGGCAAGCAACAATGCTAACCACTGAACCACAGTGCCCATTTTGTCTGTCCTTTCACTATTCAATCTGTGTCGTAAGAAATAGAAGCAGGAGTAGATCAGATGGCCCATCAAGCCTATTCTGACATTCAATATTTCTACAGTGGATCTTGATCTTCAGGCCCACTTTTCCTCACCTGCTCCCCATATCCTTTGACTCCCTGAAAGATCAACAAGCTGTCTATCACTGTGACAAATGTCGTCTCAAAGTCTTTGATCATCCACAATATTGACATGGCCGCAGGAGAATCCCAAAATACAATGGATGTTTCTAATTTCTAATTCCAAGATGTATTTTCGATGAGGGCTGATAAGGCCAAAAGTAGCTCTGGATGTAAATTAAGTGGCTGTTTAAAAAGAGAAAGACAAGTTTGCACATCAACGGACATGAGGGAACTTCAAGTAGCTCTTAAAAGAGGAGAGAGGCAAGGCAAAACAGACTGGGCTGTGATCACTTGCGATGATAAAAGTAGCAAGGGATTGACAACCCCTGGCACAATCGCAAAACAACCCTGACCCCCTTCAGTTAATAAAACAAAGAGCTGCAGATATTGAAGTTCTGAAACTGAAACAGAAAATGCTGGAATAGCTCAGCAGGTCTGGCAGCATCTGTGGAGAGAAAACAGAGTTAACGTTTCGGGTCAGGTGACCCTTCTTTACATCTGACAATGTTAATGTTACCGGAAACCTCAACTGCAATGGTTGCAATGTTCAGCTACCCAATGGTGGTACGGTGGCTCAGTGGTTAGCACTGCTGCCTATCAGCACTAAAGACCCAGGTTCAATTCCACCCTCAGGTGGCTGACTCTGTGGAGTTTGCATGTTTGCCCTCTGTCTGTGTGGGTTTCCTCCCACAGTCCAAAGATGTGCAGGTAAGGTAAATTGTCCAGGGATGTGCCAGTTAGGTGGCTTAGCCATGGGTATAAGATGGGAGTCCAGGTGAGATTTCTTTAGAGGGTCAGTATGGACCCAATAGCTTCTTTCTGCACTGTAGGGATTCTATGATCTGCTCATGGCAAACAATTCAGAGTGATCTATATATCATTTTTAACATTTAACTTTTTGGCCTCACCTCTTATTCGTAATCTTGCATACGTGAATTGCGTTACTAATTCTTCTCATAATTAGTAACCAATAAATTCACTCTTTTATTGTTAATTCAAGAAAGCCTGGTAGAATTGGCTCCTTTTTAAAAACACAAGTTAAGTTCGGTCTGGGAGAAAGTTATCCATAACGGAAGGGACCCTGTTAAAATTAATTTAGTTGAACCAAACCAAGGGGTGTGGGTGAATAGAGAAGGGAATTCAGCTCATCCTCTCATCACCTGGGAATTTAAGATACCCCACTTGGAATCATAACAACTTCGGGAACAAGCCTAGGGCATGATCATGACAATATTTACAATATTTCTCAGTTTTTGTCTCATTGCGAACTTTGAAATGATGCTCATTATACTCCAGTCCATTTGGGTGTTACTTATATCAGGAAGAGCAGTGAAGGTGGTAGTAATTGCCAGGGTCTGCTGTACCTTTCCTCAAGGCTGAGAAACAGCTGTTCCCCATCGCTTTCTGTCACAGTCCATTTTGCATCCACGCTGCCACTGTCCTTTAATCTCATGGGTTTCAATTTTGCTAACAAATCTATTACATGGCACCTTTTCAAACGGTTGCAGAGATAATAGGAACTGCAGATGCTGG
>NW_025974457.1:156-8485 GCF_021869965.1 Rhincodon typus
TTAGCACTGAGGGAGTGCTGCACTGAGGGAGTGCTTCACTGACGGGGGGAGGGGGCAGCACTGAGGGGAGTGGGACAGCACTGAGGGGGTTATTACTGTAGAGGGTCAGCACTGAGGGAGTGCTGCACAGAGCAGGGTCAGCAATGAGGGAGTGCTGCACTGAGGAAGGTCCAGCATTTAGCGGGGTCCAGCACTGTGGGGGGTCGAGCACTGTGGTGTTCCAGCACTGAGGGGGGTCCAGTACTGAGGGGGGTGGGGGGTCAACACTGAGGGGGTGCTGTACTGAGGGAATGCTGCACTTGTGGGGTGGGGTCAGACCTGAGAGGTGGTCAGCACTGAGGGGTGGTGTCAGCACTGAAGGGAGGGCTTCACTGACGGGTGAGGGAGCACGACACGGTCGGAGGGTTAGTGCTGTGAGACTGTCCGAGGGTCAGTATTGAGGAAGTGGGGCACTGAGAGGTGTCAGCGCTGATGGAGTACTGCAGAGTGTGGTCATCACTAAGGGAGTTCTGCACTGGCGAAGTGCTGCACTGAGGGAGTGCAGCACTGAGGGGGCGACAGCACTGAGGGGGTGCTCCACTGAGAGGGGTTCAGCACCAAGGGAGTGCTGCACTGAGGGCAGGGGTCAGCACTGAGGGAGTGTTGCACTAACGGGTGTCAGCACTGATGGGGGTCAGCACTGAAGGGAGGTCAGCACTGAAGGGATGAGTACTGAGGGAATGCTGCACTGAGGGAGTGCTCTGTGTGGGGTCATCTCTGAGGGAGTGCTTCACTGTGGTGTGTCGGCTGTGAGGGTGGATTGCACTGTTGGAGGGACAGTGCTGTGAGACTGTCCGAAGGTCAGTATTGAGGAAGTGGGGCACTGAGGTTGGTCAGGACTGAGGGAGTGCTGCACTGAGAGGGGACAGCACTGAGGGGTGTCAGCACTGAAGGCAGTCAGCACTGAGGGCGGTCAGCACTGAAGGGAAGTCAGCAATGAAGGGAAGTCGGGGACAGAACTGAGGAAGTGCTGCACTGAGAGGGGTCAGCACTAAGGCGGGTCAGCACTGAGCGGGGTCAGCAATGAGAGGGTTCAGCACTGAGGGAAAGTTGCAGGGAGGGTGGTCAGCCCTGAGGTAGTGCTGTACAGAATGGGGTCCGCACTCAGAAGGATCAGCACTGAAGGTGGTCAGCACTCAAGGGTGGTCAGCACTGATGGGATCAATACTGAGGGAGTGCTACACTGACCGAGTGCTACACTGAGGGGTGTCAGCACTGAGGGAGTGCTGTACAGAGGGGTCAGCACTGAGGGAGTGCTGTAAAGAGGGCGGCCAGCATTGAAGGGAGGTCAGCACTGAATTGGTCAGTACTGAGGGAGTGCGACACTGAGGGAGAGCTGCACTGAGGGAGGCCTGCACTGAGGCGGCTCAGTACTGACGGGGTCATCACCAAGGGAGTGCTGCATTGAGGAGTGCAGCACTGAGGGAGGGCTGCACTGAGGGCGTGCAGCACAGAGCGGGGGGCGGTCACCATTGAGGTAGTGCTGGAGAGGGTGGGGTCAGCACTTCGAGGGGTCAGCACCGAAGATGGTTAGCACTGAATAGAGCTCAGCACTGAAGGGAGGTCAGCACTGACGGAGACAGTAGTGAGGAAGTGGTGCATTGAGGGAGCGCTGTATGGAGGGGGATCAGCACTGAAGCCGGTCAGCACTGAAGGGAGGTCAGCAGTGAGCAGGGTCAGTACTGAGACAGTGCTGCACAGACCGGGGTCGGCACTGAGGCACTGCTGCACTCAGCGGGGTCAGCACTGAGGGAGTGCTGCACTGAGGGCGGCCAGCACTGAATGGATGTTAGCACTGAGGGAGTGCTGCACTGAGGAAGTGCTTCACAGACGGGAGAGGCAGCACTGAGGGGAAGGGGCAGCACTGAGATGGTTATTACTGAAGAGTGTCAGCCCTGAGGGAGTGCTGCGTTGAAGCCGGCCAGCACTGATGGGACGTCAGCACTGATGGGGTGAGTCCTGAGGGAGTGCTGCACTGTGGGGGCGTCAGCACTGAGGGAGTGCTGCACTGTGGGGACATCAGCACTGAGGGAGTTCTGCACTGAGGGCGACCAGCACTGAAAGGATTAAGCACTGAGGGAGTGTTGCACTGAGGGCAGCCATCGGCACTGAGGGAGTGCTGCATTGAGGGGTGTCAACACTGATGGGATTCAGCACTGAAGAGCGGTCGGCACTGAAGGGAAGTCAGCAATGAAGGGAAGTCGAGGACAGAACTGAGGAAATGCTGCACTGAGGGAGTGCTGCTCTGTGTGGGGTCATCACTGAGGGAGTGCTTCACTGTGGGGTGTCAGCTGTGAGGGTCTGTGGGAGGGTCAGTGCTGTGAGACTGTCTGAGGGATGTCAGCACTGAGGGAATGCTGCACTGAGGCAGGGCGGCACAGAGGGAGTCCTGGACAGAGTGGGGTCTGCATTCAGATGGGTCAGCACTGAAAGTGGTCAGCCCTGAAGCGAGGTCAGCACTGACAGTGTCGGTAGTGAGGAAGTTGTGCACTGACAGAGTGCTATACAGAGCGGGATCAGCACTGAGGGAGTGCTGCACTGAAGCCGGCCAGCAATGAAGGGAGGTCAGCACTGATGGGGTGAGTACTGAGGGAGTGCTGCACTGAAGGAGGGCTGCACTGAGGCGGCTCAGCACTGATGGGGGTCATCATTAAGGGAGTTCTGCACGAGGGAGGGCTGCACTGAGGGAGTGCTGTACAGAGTGAGGTCTGCACTTCGAGGGGTCAGCACTGAAGGCGGTCAGCACTGAAGGGAGGTTAGCACTGACAGGGTCAGTAGTGACGAAGTTGTGCACTGAGGGAATGCTGTACAGAGGGGGA
This sequence comes from Rhincodon typus, assembly GCF_021869965.1. NCBI lineage: Eukaryota > Metazoa > Chordata > Chondrichthyes > Orectolobiformes > Rhincodontidae > Rhincodon > Rhincodon typus. Next base: position 3,015 of record NW_025974457.1, read on the forward strand.
TCAGCACTGAGGGAGTGCTGCACTGAAGTCGGCCAACGCTGAAGGGAGGTCAAAATTGACGGGGTGAGTACTGAGGGTGTGCTACACTGTCGGGGCGTCAGCACTGAGGGAGTGCTGCACTGAGGGATTGCTGCACTGAGGGGTGTAAGCACTGAGGGATGTCTGCACACAAGAGGGACAGCACTGACGGAATGCTGCACTGTAGGAGTGTTGTACTGAAGGGGGTGATCTCTGAAGGTGGGTCAGCACTGAGGGGTGCCAGCACTGTGGGGGCGCAGCAGTGAGGAGGGTCAGCACTGAGTGACTGCTGCACAGAGGGGAGTCAGCACTGAGGTAGTGCTGCAGAGAGTGGGGTCAGCACAGGGAGGGGTCAGCACTGAGCGGGGTAAGCTCTGACAGAGTTCTGCACTGATGGAGTGCTGCACTGCGGGAGGGCTGCACTGAGCGAGTGCAGCACTGACCGGGTGGTGTACTGACGGAGTGCTGCACTGAGCGGGGTCAGCACTGAGCGGGGCCTGCACTGAGGTAGTGCTGCATAGTTTAGGGTCAGCACTGAGAGGAGACAGCACGGAGCGGGGTCAGCTGTGAGGGAGTGCTGTACAGAGCCGGTGGGTGGGGGGGTTCAGAATTGAGGAAGTGCTGGACAGAGTGGGGTCAGCACTTCGAGGGGTCAGCACTGCAGGTGGTAGCACTGAAGAGAGGTCAGCACTGATGGCGTCAGTAATGAGCGGTGTCAGCACTGAGGGAGTGCTGCACTGATGGCGGACAGCACTGAAGGGAGGTTAGCACTGAGGGAGTGCTGCACTGAGAGAGTGCTTCACTGACGGGGTGTCCAGCACTGAGGGGATGGGGGCAGCACTGATGGGGTTATTACTGAAGAGGATCAGCACTGAGGGTGTGCTGCACTGAGGGACGTCCAGCACTTTGGGCGGTCTCGCACTGTGGGGGGTCGAGCACTGTGAGGTTCCAGCACTGAGGGGGGTCCAGTACTGAGGGAGGTCAACACTGAGGGTGTGCTGCACTGAAGGAGTGCTGCATTTGTTGGGTGCGGTCAGACCTGAGAGGTGGTCAGCATTGAGGGGTGGTGTCCGCACAGAAGGGAGGTCTTCACTGAGGGGTGTCAGCCGTGAGAGAGTACGACACTGTTGGAGAGTTAGTGCTGTGAGACTGTCCGAGGGTCAGTATTGAGGAAGTGGGGCACTGAGAGGTGTTAGCGCTGATGGAGTACTGCAGAGTGTGGTCATCACTAAGGGAGTTCTGCACTGACGAAGTGCTGCACTGAGGGAGTGCAGCACTGAGGGGGCGACAGCATTGAGGGAGTGCTCCACTGAGAGGGGTTCAGCACCAAGGGAGTGCTGCACTGAGGGCAGGCGTCAGCACTGAGGGCGTGCTGCACTGAGGGGTGTCAGCACTGATGGGGGTCAGCACTGAAGAGAGGTCAGCACTGAAGGGATCAGTTCTGAGGGAATGCTGTCCTGAGGGAGTGCTGCTCTGTGTGGGGTCATCACTGAGGGAGTGCTTCAGTGTGGAGTGTCAGCTGTGAGGGTGCATTGCACTGTTGGAGGGACAATAGGGAGAAAATGTCCCTGCTCGTAGAAGAGCTTTATCACACAGTGTGTAGTTAGGTTATGGAATGCACTGCTGTAAATGTGATGAATGAGGTTCAAACCAGACGTACAGAGGGCATTGGATGAAAATGGTGTGCAGGTTTTAGGCGGAAAAAGGATTTGCATGAGATCATAGAGACAACTCAGTATGATGGGCCAAATGTCCCCCTTCCCCTTCTGTAATTTTGCGATTTGGTGTATCCAAAAATTACATGAAATTTATTAAAAACACCAATAAAACAGCACTGTTACTACTTAACTATCTTTCAAAGGATTACTTTGATTTCAAAATGGTTCTGTGGACTCTCCGAAGACAGATAACATCGGGTTTAAAATGACACAGACGCAGAGGGTCAACACTGAAACAGTACGTCATTGTAACTGGGTTCGAATTGAGGATGTGCCTCTTGATTGGACAGCCAGTACTGAGATTTTGCAGGTCTATCACAGTGTAAATATTGAATGAAAGCCTCATTTTCAGAGCGTCAGAACTGTGGAGCGCATGACTGTCAGAGGGTCAGGACTGAGGCAGTGCCTCATTATGCAGATGTCAGAATTGAAGCAGTGTCACATGATGGGAGGGTCAGTCCTGAGGTATGACAGCACTGTCAGTGGTTTAGAACTGTGGGAATGCTTCCTTATCATATGGTCAGGACTGAGCAGGTGTCTTAATATCATATGTTCAGTCCCGATAGAATGCCTTATCATCGGGAGTCATTACTGAGTCAGTGCCTGTTTGTCAAAGGTACAGTCCAGAGGGTGTGCATCATTGTCAGAGGGTCAATACAGAGGCAGTACCTGACTGTAAGGGGGGAGATAGGAGTGTGCCACGTGCTTAGATGGTCAGTTCTGTGGCAGTGCAGCACTCTGGGTCAGTTCTGAGGCATTGCCTCATTGTCAGAGGGTCATTACTGAGGCACTGTCTCATTGTAAGAAGGTAAGAATTGAAGGGGTCGCACACGTTTAGATGATCAGTACGGAGGTATTGCAGATCTATCAGAAGGTTAGTCCTGAGGGACTGCCTCGTTGTCAGCAGGTCAGTTTGGAGGAAGTGCTTCACTGTCAGAGCATTGGTACTGAGCGAGTACCTCATTGTGAGACTCAGAATCAAGGGACTGCTCACATTTTAGACAGTCAGTATATGCAGCCAGCACTGTCAGTGGGTGAGTACGAAGTGTTCATTCTGAAGCAGTGCCTCAATGTAATGGGATCAGAATGGATGGAGGGCCACATTATTCGCGGTTTAGCCCTAAGGGATGGAAGCACTGTCAGATCTCATTGCCGTGATATGGAGGTGTCGATGTTGGACTGAAGGAGGAGAGAGGCTGCAAAAGCTTGTGTTTTCAAATAAACCTGTTGGACTATAACTCGGTGTCGCATGACTTCAGACCTCGTTGCCATAGTGTCAGAACTGTGGGAGTGCATTATAGTCACTGAGTCAGTGCTGAGGGAGTGCCTCATTGTCAGAGGGTAAATATTGAGGCCGTGCCTCATTGAAATGGGGTCAGGATTGAGGGTGTGCCTCACGATTACAGAGTCAGTACTGAGGAGCTGCAGCTCTGTCAGAGGATCAGTTCTGAGGCAGGATTGGAATGTCAGACCAGAGGCTCACTGGTCTATAGTTCCCTGGCTCTGTCTCAGCCTCAGTATTGATCCTCTGACAATTATGCACTCCCACTGACCTTACCCTCCAACAGTGCTGAAATGCCACAGTACTGATCCTCTCATCAGAATCATAGAATCCCAACAGTGTAAAACAGACCATTAAGCCCAAGTCCACATTGACCCTCCTAAGCGCATCTGACCCATCCCCTTAATCTATCCCTGTAACCCTGCATTTCCCGTCTAAGAAAAAGGATCTCCCTCAGTATTTTCACATGGTGCCCTGCCTCAGAATGGACTCTTTGACAATGAAGCGCACCTTCCAGGAATGAATCTCTGATAAGACACTCTCTCAGTATTGACCTCTGATCATGAGGCTCTCGCTAAGTACTGGCCTCCTGACAATTCTGATCACATTACAAAGTGGCGTTGCCTCACCAATGACCCTCTGACAAAGGAACAGTGTGTCAGAACTGACCATCTGACAAGGAGGCACTCCTTCAGTCTGACCCTCTCTCACTGCTGCAGAAGTGATCTTTTGCTAATGAGGTACTGCTTGGATTCTGACCCTGATAGAGCTGAAATACCTCAGTACTTACCGTCAATCTGTGGCAAACCCTCCATTCTGACACCATTACAGTGAAGCAAAGCCTCAGTGCTGACCCACTGACAAAGAGACTCTGTCTCTGAACTGACCAGCTGACAATATGCCAGTGCCCTCGGTGCTGAAACAATAATAATGAAGCCCTCCCTCCGGACTGACTCTCTAAATGTGAGGTCGCCCTCAACTCTGATGCCCTGAAAATGAGGCACTGCCACAGTTCTGACCCCTGCATAATTAGGAACTGCCTCTATCTGACAGTAATGCACTCCTGCAGTAGTGACCCTCTGACAATGAAGCACTCCCTCTGTACTGAAGCTCTGACAGTGCTTCAATCCCTCAGTGATGCCCCTCTGACAATGAAACAGTCCATCAGTTCTGACACTGTCACAGTGCTGCAATATCTTCGTGACCCTGTAATCGTTTTGCACTACCTCACTTTTGATGCCTTTATCGTGCGGCAATGCATCAGCACCGATCCTCTGATACAGCTGCAATACCTCAGCACTGACCCTCTGTGTAACAAACCCTCAATTCCCACACCGTTACACTGAGAAACTGCCTCCCAACACAAACTCTGACAACGAGTCATTCCCCTGCGACAAACACTCTGACAAATGAACAATGCCTCAGAACTGACACACTGACATTCATTTAGTGAAGTTCAGGTTTTGGTTTTCAGAAGTGCTTATCTCACTGATATAAGCTGGTATGTTAGTCAAAACAGCAAGGAAAATTAAGCCATTTGGCGAAGTTGAGAGTTTTGACTTCTGAAGTGCTTATCTGACTCAAATAAGCATGTTAGTCAAAACAGCATCAACATTAAAGTCATTTGGTGAAGATGAGATTTTTGACTTCTGAAGTGCTTATCTCACTGAAATAAGCATTTTAGTAAAATCAGCATCAAAAGTTACATCCTTTGATGAAGTTTAGATTTTAGTCTTCTGATATGCTTGTCTCGCTGAAATAAGCACGTTAGTCAAAACAACATCAAAAGATGAGTCATTTGGTGAAGTTTCGATTTTGATCTTCTCAAGTGCTCAACTCGCTGAAATGAGCATGTTAGTCAAACGAACATAAAAAATTGTGTCATTTGATGAAGTTCAGATTTTAATCTTCTGAAGTGCTTAAGTCGCAGAAATAAGCATGGTAGTCTAACCAGAATCAAAAATCAAGTCATTTGATGAAGTTCAGTTTTTTGGCTTCGGAGGTGCTTAACTAGCAGAAATAGCATTTTAATTTAACCAGCATCAAAAGTTAGGTCATCTGGTGAAGGTGAGATTTTAGTCTTCTGATTTGCTCATCTCGCTGAAATAAGCACGTTTGTCAAAACAACATCAAAAGTTGAGTCATTTGGTGAAGTTGAGATTTTTGATTTCTGAAGTGCTTTTCTCACTGAAATAAGCATGTTAGTCAAACCAACATGAAAACTTGAGTCATTTGGTGAAGTTCAGATTTTGGTTTTCTGAAGTGCTTATCGTACCGAAATAAGGATGTTAGTCAAAACAGCCTAAAAAATGAATTTATACGGTGAAGTTGAGATTTTGATCTTCTGAAGTGCTTATCTCGCTGAAATAAGAATTTTATTCCAACCAGCATCAAAAGTTAGGTCATTTGCTGAATTTGAGATTTTATACTTCTGATATGCTTATCTCGCTGAA
>NW_025974458.1:0-8484 GCF_021869965.1 Rhincodon typus
TAGCCCCCATTCCCTTCCAGACACCGACCCCATTCCCTCCCACACACAGACTCCAGTCCCTCCCACACACCGACCCCCATTCCCTCCCAAACACCAGCCCGCATCCCCTTCCACACACTGATCCCCATCCCCGTCCACACACCGGCCCCCATCCCCTCCCACACACCAACCCTCCAGTCGACACTGCTCCGGGCCCCATCACCTTCCACACACCGGCCCCCAACCCCATCCACACATCGACACCATTCCCTCACACACACCAGCCCCCATCCTCTCTCACACACCGACCCGCAGCCCCTTCCACACACTGGCCCCCAGTCCCTGCCACATACCGGCCCCCTTCTACTCCCACACACCAGCCATCATCCCCTCCCACACACCGACCCCCATCCCCTCCCACACACCGACCCCCATCCCCTTCCACACACTGACCCCCATCCCCTCCCACACACTGACCACCATCCCCTTCCACACACCGACCCCCAGTCCCTCCCACACACCGAACCCCATCCCCTCCCACACACCGACCCCCATCCGCTCCCACACACCGACCCCCATCCCCTCCCACGCACCGATCCCCATCCCCTCCCACACACCGGCTCCCATCCCCTCCCACACACCGAACCCCATCTCCTCCCACACACCGACCCTCCAGCCGACACTTTTCCGGTCCTACAGCTGCTGCCTCGCCACACCACACCCTCCACGCTGCTATCGCCGCTGTTGCCTTGCTCTCCAGAACTCCAGAAGGTAAGTAAAATAAAAGACGAGAAGGAGACAGAAGAGTGAATAAAAAAAGAATGCAGCCACGTGGAATGGACAGGACTACTGTGCCAGTGCCGCCATCTTGAATAGCTGGCTTGTTCGTCTGAGGGTGGGCATGATGTTGTGGTAAGACTTCTGGCTTGCTGATGCCAACCTGCGTGGACAGAGTGTTGAACAGGACGGTACCCATGAAGAATGCAGGGAGGCTGGCAGTAGGACTAGTTCTATAATGGCCAGGGCAGTTGCTGCGGCCAGTTACCCACTCTCTTTTACCCGTTGGGTTTTTGTGCCATCCCATTTCTCGGTAGGGGAGAGATTTTGATATGGGAAATAAATGGAAAAATGGAGTCGATTCAAATGCATGGAAGTAAGATAGACACCTCTGAAGGGCAAGATTCTGAAGTCAGTATGTAAGGCTTGAGAAGAAAGTCACAGAGATCTTTCTTGATGTTAAAAATGTGACCTTTACATTTGTGTCCAATGTTGTGACCATATTCGACATTATTCACACCACACCAGGGAGGGGAAAGGTCTACCCAACCGTCCTCCCTGGACTGACCTATCCCCTTCCTAACTCCCTACCTACACTCACCTTTCCTGGCCCCATCCCCGCCTCTTCGACCTGTTTGTTTCCTCTCCACCTATCCTCTCCTCTATCCCTCTTCTATCCGCCTCCCACTCTCTCCCTATTTATTTCAAAACCCCCTTCCCCTCCCCCTTTTCTGATGAAGGGTCTAGGCCCGAAACGTCAGCCTCTCTGCTCCTATGATGCTGCTTGGCCTGCTGTGTTCATCCAGCCCTGCACCTTGTTGTCATGCATAAGGAAGTGTTTGGTTAGCAAACCGTGATTTTTAAGCTTGAAATGCCAGTGATTTTGTCTTCGAGTAAAGACCTATGCCCATCTCAGAATTGTACAGGTTCCTGAATCCTCAGTGGGTTCAGTAATAATGTCGATAAGTCAGACATTGGTCCCAAAATGGAGCTGTGTGACAACGCACTCCCCAGATTGCACACGCTGAAATAGAAAATTGTTTTCAACAAAACAGCCAGGAAACTAAGCTTTAGGGCAATGAAAGTACTTGTTTGCTTTCTGTATAAAATATCAAATACAAATAAAGCCAGATATGGTAGGAAAAGTGATCTCAAAAATTGATGTTGGAAATGGCGCCTTAAAAATTCTATTTTTAGCAACACTGAAGTCTGACAAGAGGAGAGTTAACATTGACCGTTCTGGACAATTCTGACTGCAGACTTAAAACAAATCATTTTTACAACTAGCAGCTGGCCCCAGTTAAAGGAGCTGGTGGATTCCAGTTATCAAACTCACAGGCTTGATATGAATAATAGGTTAACTGTCTGCCTAAGATAAAGAAAACTGAGCAGTATTGTAGGAAACATCTCCTTTATCAGATGTTGTTATAAAGTATTACAAACCATTTAAAATGTAAAAGCAGACCATTTAGCTCGACGTGTCTATGCTATTGTTTATGCTTCCAACCATCTTCGTCCAACCATCAACATATTCTTTCATTATTTTACATATGAAAGGAATAAGAGTAGGCCATTCAGCCCTTCAGCCTGCTCCACCACTCATGACTGATCCGATCTTAAACTTAAATCGACATTTCTGCACACCTTTCCTTCCTCACGTGCTCATCAAAATTTCCCTGGAATATTCACCTCAACCACTTCCTGTTGTAGCAACTTCCACATTCTCTATTCTTTCTGGGTAAAGACCCTTTTCCTAACTTCCCTGTTGGATTTATTACAAACTCTTCTATTTATGAGCTATAGTAGCAGTAATCTTACTGACGAGACTTATTTAAGGCCCAAAATTGAATATGGTTCCCAGCTTAAGTTTCAGCCTCATCATTCAAATGTGCTTGTTTTAAATTCTATGCAAGTGTTTTGTACGGTAAAGTTCAGGTGAATCTTTGCAATAAATTTTGTCCTGTTGATGACAATGAAATAACTCCATGAAAGCTGGTATCCCATCACCAAGTCATCCTTTACTGACAAGTACATAGTACATGACAAGTAGCACAGAGCTGGCTCCGAGGGTGAGCAGAACCCCTGACACTCCTGTTTATACCTGTCAGCCGGAACTCCCTGATTGGATCAGATTATCAGCCCCATTTAGGGAACTCATATTCTATAAGTTCCACCTATCTGACCTCATGCCAATATATACAGGCATATATCAAAAGATTAGGGCCTCACTTCCTAACTTTACTTGATACGTGAATCAAGGAAAATGGAGAAGTTTGGATATGCCTAGGAACGTCTCGAAACAGCCTATGAACAAGGCTTCCGCTCCAAGAGAGTGCTCTGAATAGGAATTCAAAAAGATTATGAACAAGTATTGGCGTATGCTGGAATATATCACTTACATGCAATAGTCCAGAAGGCCAAAGGAAATAGGAGCAGGAGGAGACGCATCAAGCCTGCTTCATCATTCATAGAGGATTAGGGATAATCATCTACCTCTCCACCATTTTTCGTGCACTATCTCCATTTCCCTGATGTCATTAATATGTAGAAGGATACAAATTCAGAAGGCTGACGGGAGATTTGGTGGAAGTTTTCAAAATCGTGAAGGGCTACACAGAGGAGAAAGGAAAGAACTGCCGTCACTCATAAAAGGATTGAGAACCAGAGGCACAGTTTGAAAGTGCTTTGCAAAATACAAGGTGAGACGAAAATGTTTTTACACAGTGAGTGGTTCAGTTTTGGAATGCACTGCCTGGAATAATGGTAGAGGCAGGTTCAATTGAGATATTGAAGAGGGCACTGGATACTGATTTAAATAGAAACAACACACAGGGTATATTTGGCACTGAGCCAAGATACTCAGAGAGCCAGTACATACATAATGAGTTGAATGGCCTCATTCTGCACTGAACAATTCTATTATTCTGTAAATATATCCCCCAATTTCTGTCCTGAGCATGCTCCATGAGTGAGCTTCCACAGCCCTTTGAGGTGGAGATTTCCCAAAACTCCCGATGCTGACTGAAGAAATTCCTCTTCATCTCATTTTCAAATGGTCTCCTCCCTATTCTGAAGCTGTGTCCTCTTGTTCTAGACTCACCAGACAGGCGATATATCCTATATGAATATAAGAGTGTAAGAGTATAAAGAGTGTACTTGCAATTATGAAGTCAAATGAATTTTGGTGGGCGAAAAGCTTAGGATTTCATAGGATAAGACTGACCATTTGGGTCTTCTCCATGTAACAATGTCACACATCTGTTTAACATTATTTTGCTGTCATGCAATAAACCACATGTTGTTTAAGGCAAGAGTCTTCTCTTGTTAGATTGCTTAGTGATTTTCCTCTGGCACATTAGCAATTCTAATTACATTTACCCAGGTCATATGTAGACTGTATGCCATGTCTCACAAAGAAAATTGGACAACCAGTAGCACCATTACATTAACAAAGCTTACCCAAGAGAGATTTGAGGATTATTAACAGTAGTTTTAAACTGTGCAAATGTATACAACTGCACTCCTGAAATAAATAACTCACAACCTCTAGATTTGGGAAAAATACATTAAAAACATACAATCTTAAAAATGTTTTTGCCAAGTGACAGTAAAATTCAGAAAAAAAACGGAATTATTCACACAGCCTCCAAAACCTGGCCTGTAGCTCATGTCACTTTCTACAAAAGCATTGGAATTTCGTCCTGGATCAGATGTGGCTGGCTAAATGTGTTTTTCCTGAGGAATATGATGGTGGATTCCAGATTGCTCTTGACGAATTTTTCACTCGCAGTAATGAGGTCTTCCAGTGGGTTTACAACTCACAAATTTGAGAGTCCCAATTATTAACACAGAATTATTACCACAGAACTGCAATGACCTCAGGGATAATGGCTATACAATGGCTTATTAGTGAGCCTAATTGATATCCTACCATCACCGGCTGGGAATCCCATGTCAGTCCCTTCGCAATCTGACTCAATCCAGGTGGTTTTGCCACTATGTGGGGACTGACACAGGATCTCATCACAGTTAAGTGAGCTGTGCCAATGTGTTATCCTTCTGTGATGGTTTGCATTAAAACCTACCCAATGTTTTATATAGGTTTTCCATAAATTCCTCAATTTTGTACTCTATACCTTTAATTCTTTATCTTTCTTCTTCTGGGGATGGGGGAGCTGGGGCTGGGTGTCGTACCATTGGTTTAGTAACCCAGAGACAACACTTTGAGGTAGAGGTGCAAACTCCACCACAGCAGCTGTTTGAGTTTAAATTATTTAATAAGTTAAATTACAATTGGCCCTAACTTACGAACATCTGACTTACAAACGCTTGTTCATATGAATAAGATCCCATATTGCTAGTCATTTTAAGGATCTGATACGCTAAAGTTCAGTTGCACTTACAAACAGATATTTTATACTGTACTGTATTATGTTTTGACTTGCATACAAATCGACTCACAAACATACAGGAACAGAACGCATTAATAACCTGTAATTTTTTAAAAAATTGGAATTGAATTTCAGTGACCGGGAAACTAACATTATGAATTGTTATAAAATCCCATCTGGTTCACTAATGCCCTTCAGGAAAGGTAAATCTGGCATCCTTGCCCAGTCTAGCCTATATGTGACTCCAGATCCATAGCAATATGATCAACTCTCAACTACTTTTAAGGACAAAATAGAGATGGGGAACAAACGCTAACCTTGCCACAATGCCCATTCTCATGAATTAATTTTAAAAAATGTAGGTCCCAAGTGCCTTATGAACCATTTTCTCAAGCTGCCTCGTGACCTTGGAAGGTGCATTTGTGGGTGGAGTAGAGGAAGACAGGAAGCTCAGAGTACAAGTACATTAAATCACTAAGGACTGATTTTTTTACTTGTAGACAGGGTGATTTTTCAAGTGCAGTTCAGGGGGTTGGACTACGCATGACATCTTTTCTCATGCAATCTTCTGCTCTTCATCCCATTCGTTATGCGACCGACTTCCATTGTGCCTGGAGTCACATGGCAAGAGAGGCAGAAGGTGCTTGCAGCTACCAGGACTTTACAACACTCTCACCGCTGGCCGTTTATTTAAAGAGTAGATGCAAGCCCCCTCAGGTAGTGCAAAGCCAGGAGCTGTCCCTCACAATGTACTGCACTGTCATGCCCAAAGAAACTGCCTGGAAAGGCACGTTGTCTCCTCGGTTTGCTGACAGGGACCTGGAGGTGCTGGAGGGCAGGGCATTGGAGAAGAGAGTAGTGTTATATCCAGCGACCTGACAAAAGAGGCTGTGCCTCTATAAACCAGCCTGCACTTAGATAGTGGCCTGGCTCAGTGCAGCGTCCCCAGTTAAACACATCGCACAGCAATGCAGGAAGAAGCTCAGTGAACTTCTGCGCTCCACAAGTGTAAATGCCACCATCTTCTATGTGCTGGCTCACAGGGCTAGCACTCACTGTAACTCAGCCACAGCACACACCCTGTCGCCACGTTTCGTGGACTACAACTCTCACTATTACATACGTCACATCAACTCAGCGGGTCTTGCCCATCTCATCCTCCCAAACGACTAGTTCTTCCTGTCCTCTATGCTTCCTACTCACTCAGTGGGAACACTTCACCACCTCTGCTCATGCATCACCACTAACTGCTTTTGCTTCACTTCCATCATACTTACTCCATTTTTTGTCTCATTGCTGGGAAATGAGGACTAAGTGAGGGCTGGGTGGAAGGACGAGGTGCTGGTGGCATAAAGTACCTCATGCCATATCAGGAAAAGACATTGGATTTATCTGGAGCCCACTCATGGGAGACTTCAATGGTTAACTAACCTAGTCAGCTATACTGCTCCCTCGTCAGTGACACTAACCCATTTCTAACCTGCTCAAGCTCATCCCTCCTCCACGACTCATTCCCTATCTTCTCTTATGCAGAAATTGTCAGCACCCTGCAAACCTCTGTCCTGAAGTGGCCAGACCCTCAGCTTGACCTCCACCTCTGAGGAGGAAGACACTGAACCCTCAGAGGATGCATTGGCAAGCCTTGTGCCTCCACCAGCTCAGACCTCGGTGACATTATCTAGATTCGACTTGGGAGCACAATCTGGCGGGATTGACACATCTTCCCAGCTGGTCAAGGAAGGAACACGCCAGATGTGTGAGCAGTTAATCTGTGGGCAATGCCATTTCACTAATGGTACTCCTGAACCCTCACAACATTCATAATGAAGCCTCACAATATGTCATGATGCAATGTGGCATGGAGGCTTTGCCAGGGCCTTTGAGTTATGCAAATTTATCCAAATGAAAGTTGCATAATGTTCATGACACAGTGGGGGAGTGAAATTCTGGCAGTAATCCACTGCCATAGCCAGATTATTACACCCCTGCTGGAAAAAGACATCCTTGAACATCACAGGCCAAACACTTGAAGGTTAGAATTCTCTGTATGAATGTGATAGTTCTGAAACATTGCCTTCCAGTGTAAACTATGAAATGTGTTTCAGAACTGTCAAGCCCAGGCAATACTTTTAGTTTAGTGTCAGATTAGATTTGCTTAGTTAACATGACAAGGAGACGATTAGTATGAACAATGATCTGGATTGCCATAGGCCATCATTTGTAATGTGCATTCTTAGGCAATTAGTGACCAGCGATGATGATGGATAGCATTCCTGAAGCAGTGTATGTTTAATTAAAGCAACTGCCCCTGGCAGGGTCTCACATTCAAAGAATTTTACATGTTCCTGAGAGGAGAAACAGTAACTTACTCCACCCACACTGTATCAAGTGGAAGCCATTTTGTATTGCTATTTCACAGCTGACTTTAGATCAGAGAGGACAACGTTTCAACTTGGTGTCCTCAGCTCTACCTCAAGGCAAGCTGATCCCCCCAGCTATTCTTCATGTTCCCTTTTGTGTTGCTGTCCCTATGTCTCCAATGACCTTTTAGAAACCCCCCATTTCCATTCAACCCCTTTATATAATCATCAATCTCACCAATTTTCTTTCTGAGCCCAATTCTTTGTGAATTGCCATGCCCCTGTTGATCATACAGTCTCTGAGGCCTGAATGTTAGTGCCTTTTGAAAGACCCTACCAGTGCCTCCCCATCTGCTCCAATGTTCTATGAGATCCCATCATTCTATTTTGAACTGCCCCATTCACTGTAATCATGCACCCAGTCCAATGCAAGCCATTCCCGTACTTGAGTTTTCCACTTTCCCCAGAACACCATTCACTGCCCTTTGATAAGCACCCTGACTAATAATGACTAACCCACAGGAATAAGCATAACCCACCTCCATGACTGACCTGAGGAAGACAGACCCAGCTGAGCACAGAGCAGCTACTGGACAGATGAAACTCTGAGCCCTGGACTGTTGACACTTGCCCTTCAGGGACTGATTGTGGCCCAATTCCTGGACTGCCAAGATTCAGCTCCCTCGGGTAAAGTAGATCAAAATACCTGATTAACTGTCACCAACCTCTTGGACTAGAATTGGACAAGCTCTGTAGACTCCTTGACCCCGCTAAGGAATAGTCCCTTTGACTTTCACACATGGCTGTTTGGTTGAATGGCGTGCAGTCTGTTTAATGCTTAGGTGCAGGGACATGCTGTAAGTGTGACATTGATGTAGCGTGGTGCTATTGATGTAGCATGGTGCTATTGGTGTAGCGTGGTGCTATTGGTGTAGTGTGGTGCTATTGGTGTAGCGTGGTGCTATTGGTGTAGCGTG
>NW_025974459.1:0-316 GCF_021869965.1 Rhincodon typus
GGAAGATTGGGAAAACTTTAAAGGTCAACAGAAAGCCACAAAAAGAGCTATAAAGAAAAGTAAGATAGAACATGAGAAAAAACTAGCACAGAATATGAAGACAGATAGCAAAAGTTTCTATAAATATATAAAACGAAAAAGAGTGGCTAAAGTAAACGTTGGCCCTTTAGAGGACGAGAAGGGAAATTTAGTTATGGGATATGATGAAATGGCCGAGGCATTGAACAGGTATTTTGTATCGGTCTTCACAGCGGAGGACACTAATAACATGCCAGTAATTGACAAAGAGACGAAGGTAGGTGAGGATCTGGAAACA
>NW_025974459.1:416-3444 GCF_021869965.1 Rhincodon typus
AGTCTCCTGGCCCTGATGGAATGCATCCCAGGGTACTAAAAGAGAGGCGGGAGAAATAGCAGGTGCACTGGCGGTAATTTTCCAAAATTCGCTGGACTCTGGGGCAGTCCCAGCAGATTGGAAAACAGCAAATGTGACGCCACTGTTTAAACAGGGTAGTAGACAAAAGATGGGGAATTATAGACTGGTTAGCTTAACCTCTGTAGTGGGGAAGATGCTTGAGTCTATTATCAAGGAAGAAATAGCAAGGCATCTTGATAGAAATTGTCCCATTGGGCAGACACAGCATGGGTTCATGAAGGGCAGGTCATGCTTGACAAATCTTTTGGAATTCTATGAAGAGATTACGAGCAAGGTGGACAATGGGGACCCAGTGGATGTGGTGTACCTAGATTTCCAAAAGGCCTTCGACAAGGTGCCGCACAAGAGGCTACAGCATAAGATAAGGATGCATGGCATTAAGGGTAAAGTATTAGCATGAATAGAGGATTGGTTGACTAACAGAAAGCAAAGAGTGGGGATAAATGAGTGCTATTCTAGCTGGCAGTCAGTGACTAGTGGTGTGCCTCAGGGATCGGTGTTGGGACCGCAATTATTTACAATTTATATAGATGATTTGGAGTTGGGGACCACGTGTAGGGTGTCAAAGTTTGCAGATGACATTAAGATGAGTGGCAGAGCAAAGTGTGCAGAGGACTGTGAAACTTTGCAGAGGAACATAGATACATTGAGTGAGTGGGCAAAGGTCTGGCAGATGGAATACAATGTAAATAAATGTGAAGTCATACATTTTGGTAGGAGTGATAGTAAAAAGGATTATTACTTGAATGGTAAAAAGTTGCAGCATGCTGCTATGCAGAGGGACCTGGGTGTCCTTGTGCATGAATCACAGAAGGTAGGTTTGCAGGTACAACAAGTAATTAGGAAGGCAAATGGAATTTTGTCCTTCAAAAAAAAAAAAAAAGAGATTAAAAGCAGAGAGGTTATGTTGCAGCTGTACAAGGTGCTGGTGAGGCCACACCTGGAGTACTGTGTGCAGTTTTGGTCTCCTTACTTGAGAAAGGATGAACTGGCACTGGAGGGGGTGCAAAGGAGGTTCACTAGGTTGATTCCGGAGTTGAGGGGGTTGGCTTATGAGGAGAGACTGAGTAGATTGGGATTATATTCATTGGAATTCAGAAGATTGAGGGGGGATCTTATAGAAACATATAAAATTATGAAGGGAATAGATAAGATAGAAGTAGAGAGGATGTTTCCACTGGCAGGTGAAGCTAGGACAAGAGGGCATAGCCTCAAGATTAGAGGGAGCAGATTTAGGACTGAATTGAGAAGGAACTTCTTCACCCAGAGGGTTGTTAATCTATGGAATTCCTTGCCCAGTGGAGTAGTTGACACTACTTCAGTAAACGTTTTTAAAGATAAGGTTGATATTTTTTTGAACAATAAAGGAATTAAGGGATACGGTGAGAATGCGGGTAAGTGGATCTGAGTCCACGAAAAGATCAGCCATGATCTTATTGAATGGCGGAGCAGGCTCGAAGGGCCAGATGGCCTACTCCTGCTCCTAGCTCTTATGTTCTTATGTTCTTTGCACAAGACCTCAGCTAAGCTGAGAACCTATAATGGGGTGCCTTTACAGATTAAGGGTACAACTTTGGTTCTGGTCTCATATCAGAAGGAGCTGGTTCCGTTACCACTGATTGTAGTAAAAGGTTCAGGCTCAAGCCTGGTGGGGCAAAATTGGTTGAGAAAGATTCACCTTGACTAGCTCAATATTTTTTGATTAGAACATGGTTGCCTGAGCAAAGTCCTAATGAAATATCCAGAGGTTTTTCAGGAAGGTCTAGGGACTATCGAAAGAGCCAAGGCCACCTTGCATGTTGACCAGGAAGCAATCCCACGATTCTGCAAGGGCTGCCCAATGCCATTTGCCTTATGTGCAAAAGCAGAAGCAGAAATCAGAGTGGAAAGTGAAGGAATGATCAAACCAGTCCAATTCGCGGAATGGGCAGCACTGGTCATACCAATTTTGAAGCCCAATGGGTTAGTTTGCCTTTGTGGGGATTTTAAACAGCAAACAGTTTTTTGCAGTTAGTTAAATACCCAATCCCTCGAATAGAGGTTTTGTGCACAAAGCTGGCAGGAGGTTTGTCCTTCACGAAGCGTGACATGAGCCATGCTTACTTGCAATTGCATTTAGACCAGGATTCTCGGAAGTATGCTACAATCAATACCCATAAGGGCTTGTACCAACTCAAATTTCACCATCTGCTTTTCACTTTTGGTCCTACCTCCTCTCATTTATCTTCCTGCTGGTCTCACTGTGGTCCCATTCTGTGCTGCCGTGTCTCTCTTTCATCCTCCCACTGGTTTCACTCTTTCCCTGTATCTCCCCTGTCCCTTTTCATAATAGTAATCAGTAACTAGTGGAATGCCACAGGGATTAGTGCTGGGGCCACAATTATTTACATTAATTAATGACTTGGAGGAGGGAAGTGAATCTACTATCACCATGTTTATGGATAACACTCAAACAGATGGGAAAACAAGTAGGGAGGATGGCACTAACTTGACTGAGGAATTTAGACAGGTTAAGTGAGTTGGCAAAAACTTGACAGATGGAATACAATGTGGGAAAAGTGAGGTCATACACTCTGGCAGGAAGAAGAGCTGAATATTATAAAAATGGAGAAAGACTGCAGAGAACGGCAGCACGGAGGGATATGGGGGGTCTTTGTGCATAAATCACAAGGAGCTAGCATCCAAGTTCAGCAGGTAATAAGAAAACCAAATGGACTGATGACCTTTGTTTCAAGAAAGGAATATAAAAGTAGGGGCATTTTACTAAAACTGTGCAAGGCACTGGGCAGACAACACCGAGAATAGAGTGATAGAGCTAGAATGGAAACAGACCCTTTGGTCCAACTCATCGATGCTGACCAGATATCCTAAATAAATCTAGTCCCACCTGCCAGCATTTGGCCCATATCCTTCTAAGCCCTTCCTATTCATATACCCATCCAGGTGC
>NW_025974459.1:3544-8484 GCF_021869965.1 Rhincodon typus
TAAACCTCTATAAGGTCAACTCTCAGCCTCTGACACTCCAGGGAAAACAGCCCCAGCCTATTCAGCCTCTCCCTAAAGCTCAAACCCTCCAACCCTGGCAACATCCTTGTAAATCTCTTCTGAATCCATTCTAGTTTCACATCTTTCCTATAGCAGGGAGACCAGAGTTGCATGCAGTATTCCAAAAGTGACCTAACCAATGTCCTGTACAGCCGCAACATGCCCTCCCAACTCCTATACTCAATGCACTGACTGACCAATAAACGCAACAGTTTTGGCGTCTTATCTTAGGAAAGATATACTGGAAGTAGTCCAGAGAAGGTTTACAAGGTGCATTCTGGGTATGACAGGATTTTCTTACAAGAAATGGTTGAGTAGGTTCACAGGAAGGGATAAACAGAGAGGCAGCAGCATAGAGAGTGAGATCACAGTGAGTCCAGCAAGAGGATAACAGACACAGGCAGAGACAAAGAGTGTGAGCACAGTGTCATCAGGAGCACAGACAAGATGCTGTGGCAGAGACCAGTGGGAGGATAAATGAGAGCGAACAGCACGGAGGGTAAGTGTACAGCGAGAGGTAAAAAACGGCAGCAGCATGGAGAGTGAGAGCAGTGAGGTCAGCTGTAGGATGAGAGGGAGGCAGGAGTATCACTTGTGAGAATACAGTGAGACCAGTGGGAAGCAAAATAAGAAGGGGCAGCACCAAGCGTAAGTTCACAGTTGTACCAGTGGGAGGATAAACGAGAGGGAGAAGCACTGAGAATGAGAGGACAGTGAGACCAGTGGGAAGATAAACGAGAGGGAGAAGCACTGAGAATGAGAGGACAGTGAGACCAGTGGAAGGATAAATGAGGAGCAGCAGCATAGAGTGAGAGAGGACAGTGAGATCAGTTAGAGTGCATTCACTCCCTTCTTCAAAGTCATTGATATATATTGCAAATATATGTTGTGGTCCCAACACTGATCCCACTGGTCACAGATCACCAACCTAAAAAAAAAAGCCCCTTATCTCCACTCTTTGTTTCTGCCCATGAGGCAATTCTCTATTTATACCAATATTCTACCTCCAACCACTGTGAGCTCTTGTCTTGTGACTTAACCTTTTGTGAGGTATCTTGTTGAACGCCTTCTAGAAGTCTAAATACAACAATTTTACTGGTTCCCCTCTATCCACTCTGGTTGAATTCTAATTCGAAAAGTTCTAATACATCAGTCAAACATTATTTCTCTTTCAGGAAGCCATGCTGACTCTGTTTGATTTGATTATTAATTTCCAAATATTGTAGTATTACTTAATTATTGATTCCAATACTTTTCCAACAATAGATATTAGGCTAAACAGCCCTCAGTTACCTGTATTTTGACTTTCTCCCTTTTTGGAAACAGTTTTCCAATCCTCTGGTACTTCTCTAGAATCCAACAATTTTTGGAAAATTACAACCAACACATCCACTATCTCTGTAGCTCCCTCTTTTAGGATCGTCAGGTGTAAGCCATCAGGGCCAGGGGACTTATCTGCCTTTAGCCCCATTAGTTTGTCTAATACTACTTCTTTAATGATGGTGATGGTACTTCATTCCTTCTCCTTATTCTTTAGTATTAATGGAATGCTCAACGTATCTTCCATAAAGAGTGACACAATATATCTGTTTAACACCTAGGCCATTTCCTTGTTCTCCAAAACCATCACTCTAGATTCATTTTCTGAGGGGCCTATTTCACTTTGATCTCTCTTTTCCTTTTTATATATTTAAAAAAGCTCTTATTGTCAGTTTTTATATTTCTCGCTAGTTTGCCTGGATAGTTTGTTTTCTCTGTCTTTAATTATTTTTTCAGTCTTCCTTTGCTGAACTCTGAATTTATCTCAGTCTTCGGGGCTATCACTGACTTTGGCCTCCTGATATGCTTTGACTGTCAACTTAATACTCTCCTTAACCTCCTTAGATAGCTATTGGTTTCATTGCTCTCTAGAATTTGTTGTCATAGCTACCCTTTCCAACTTGACTGACCCAATCAACATGAAGATGAAAGTCACACATAATTATTGCACTATTCTGATCTATACCCTTACCTACAGCATGTCTACTCCTTGAGGGTCCTTACACTACTCAATCAATGTCTTCACTCCCTTGCTGTTTTTTGCCTCCACCCAAATGGACTCTACATGATTTGAGCCTAGATCACCTCTGACAACTGTCCTCATTTCAATGTACACAGATCCAGTCTCTGTATTACACCAGGAATTACTGTGTACAGTAACAGAATCAGCATGAAGATTACAGTCACACAATTATTGATCTATCCTTTTTACATGCTTCTATTATTTGTTGATTTAAAGCCTTTCCTACAGAGTGGCTACTTTTTTTTGGGGTGGGAGGGTTTGTACACTACTCCTACCAATGCCTTCTTTGCCTTGCTGTTTCTTTGACCCCTGCCCAAATGGACTCTACATCATCCAAGCCTGGATCATCTCTCTCAACTGTCCTTATTTCATTTAATCTGTTATTAACGTTGCTACCCCACCACCTTTTCCATTCCGCCTGTCTCTCTGAAAGGTCAGCTACCCCTGAATGTTAAGTTCCTAGTTTGATCTCTTCATAACCATATTTCCATAATGACTATAAGATCATATTCATTTACCTCAACTTGCACCATCAGGTTGTCTACCTTATTCTGGATGCTTTGTATATTAAGATACAAACCCTTCAAATTTGCTCTATCATCTAATTTCCCCCATACTTTTAAGACCATAAGGTATAGAAGCAGAATTGGGCCTTTCAGCACATCAAGTCTGCTCCACCATTCAATCATGGCTGTTTTGTTTCTCAATCCCACTCTTCTGCCTTCTCCCTGTGCTCCTTCCTTGATCCCCTTAATAATCAAGAGCCTGTCTATTTCTGTCTTAAAAATACTCAATGACTTGGCCTCCGTAGCCCGCTGCGGCAATGAGTCCCACAGATTCACCACTCTCTGGCTGAAGAAATTCCTCCTCACCTCTGTTCTAAAGGGTTTGTCCCTTCACTCTGAAGCTGTGCCCGTGGGTCCTAGTCTCTCCTACTGGTAGAAACAGCTTCTCCATGTCCACTCTACCCAGGCCTCTCAGTATTCTGTAAATTTCAATCAGATTCCGCTCCCCACCAATACTTTTCAACTCCATCGAGTACAGACCCAGAGTCCTCAACCTCTCCTTTTATGACAAGCCCTTCATCCCTGGGATCATTCTTGTAAACCTTCTCTGGACCCTCTCCAACGCCAGCACTTCCTTCCTTAGATACTGGGCCCGAAGTTGCTCACAATATTCCATTTGCAATCTAACCTGAGCTTTTTACAGGCTCAGCAGTACATCTCTGTTCTTGTAGTCTAGCACTCTTGAAATGAATGCTAACATTGCATTGGCCTTCCTAACTACAAGGAGCACCTGCATTTTAACCTTAAGAGAATCCTGAAATAGGGCTCCCAAGTCCCTTTGAGCTTCAGATTTCCAAAGCCTTTCTGTTTAGAAAATAATCTACATGCCTTTTCTTCCTACCAAAGTGCATAACCTCACACTTTCCCACATTGTATTCCATCTGCCATTTCTTTACCTGATTTCCTAGCCTGTCCAAGTCCTTCTGCAGCCTCCCCACTTCCTCAACACCACCTATCTTTGTGGCATCTGCAAACTTAGTAAAAATGCCCTTAGTTCCTTTGTGCAAATTGTTAATGTATAATGCGAATAGTTGAGGTCCCGACACTAACCCATGCGGGGCTTTACTAGTCATCAACTGCCACCCTTTTGACCCCTTTAACCCACTCTCTGCCTTGTGCCAGTCAGCCAATCCTCTTTCCATGTCAGTACCTTGCCCCAAACAACATGGGGTCTCACCTTATTTAGCAGCCTCCTGTGCAGCACCTTGTCAAAGGCCTTCTGGAAATACAAATCAATCACATTCACTAGCTCTCCTTTGTCTAACCTGCTCGTTACCACCTCAAAGAATTCTAAGAGATTTGTCAGGCATGACTCCCCTTGATGAAGCTGTGCTGACTCAGTCCTATTTTACCATGCACTTCCAAGTACTCCACAATCTTATCCTAAATAATGAACTGTGATAGCTGAGCAATGACTGAGGTCAGGCTAACTGGTCTATAATTTCCTGTCTTCTGCCGTGTTTCCCTTCTTAAATAGGGGTCATTCATTAACCATTTTCCAATCCTCTGGGACCCTCCCTGACTCCAGTAATTCCTGAAAGATCACCACCAATGCCTCCACAATCTCCTTAGCTATCTCCTTCAGAACTCTGGGGTGTAATCCATCTGGTCTGGGTGATTTATCCACCTTCAAACCTTTCAGCTTCCCCAGTACCTTCTCTTTGATGATAGCCACTACACTCATCTCTGCCCCCTGCCTCTTTTTGAAATTTTGATATACAAATATCTTCCACCATGAAAACTGATGCAAGGTACCTATTGAGTTCCTCTGCCATTTAGAATTATAGAGTTGGAAGGTGTAGAATTTGTCTAGGTAGAGTTGAGGAACTGCAAAGGGAAAAAAACTCCCTGATGGGAGTTGTGTACAGGTCTCCTAGCAGTGGTCAGGATGAGGGGAAGAAAATGAATCAGGAGATAGAAATGGCACATAAGAAAGGCACTATTACAATAATCATGGGGGAACTTTAATATCTGGGTGTACTGAGAAAATCAGGTTGGCAGCAGATCCAAAGAAAAGGAATCTGTGGGATGTCCACGAGAGATTTTGGAACAACTTGTGGTATAGCCCACTGGGGAACAGGCAGTTCTGGATTTGGTAATGTGTAATGAGGCAGACTTGATTAGGGAGCACAAGGTGAAGGAACCCCTTGGGAGCAGTGACTATGATAGAATTTACACTGCAGTTTGAGAGAGAGAAACTGGAACTACATGTAACAATATTACAATTGAGTTAAGGTAATAACAAAGACATT
>NW_025974460.1:0-8483 GCF_021869965.1 Rhincodon typus
GATGTTGCCTGGTATGGAGGGAAGGTCTTATGAGGAAAGGCTGAGGGACTTGAGGCTGTTTTCGTTAGAGAGAAGAAGGTTAAGAGGTGACTTAATAGAGACATACAAGATGATCAGAGGATTAGATAGGGTGGACAGTGGGAGCCTTTTTCCTCGGATGGTGATGGCTAGCACGAGGGGACATAGCTTTAAATTGAGGGATGATAGATATAGGACAGATGTCAGAGGTAGGTTCTTTACTCAGAGAGTAGTAAGGGCGTGGAATGCCCTGCCTGCAAAAATAGTAGACTCGCCCACTTTAAGGGCATTTAAATGGTCATTGGATAAACATATGGATGATAATGGAATAGTTTAGGTTAGATGGGCTTCAGATTGGTTTCACAGGTCGGCGCAACATCGAGGGCCGAAGGGCCTGTACTGCGCTGTAATGTTCTATGTTCTATGTTCAAGTTCTATTATGTTATTTTCAAGCCTTCCTCCTCTCACCTTAAAAATGTGCCCCCTAATCTTGAAATTTCCCCATCCTAGGGAAAAGATAACCAGTATTAACTCTATTTATACTCCTCATTATTTTATACACTTCTGTCAGGTCACTCCTCAACCTCCTACGCTCCAGTGAAAGAAGTTCCAGCTTTTCTTTATAATTTAAACCTTCCATTCCTGGCATTATCCGGGTAAATCTCTTCTGAACCCTCTCCAGCTTAGTAATACCCTTCTTATAACAGCGTGACCAGAATCGGAGACAGTACTCCAGAAGAAACCTCACCAATGTCCTGTACAACCTCAACATGATTTCCCAACACCTATACTTAAAGGACTGAGCAATAAATATAAGGGTAATAGTTGAAGGTTCCATGGGGAGCAGAATTAGGCCATTCAGCCCATTGAGTCTGCTCTGCTGTTCAATCATGACTGATATGTTTCTCAATCCCATTCTACTGCCCTCTCCCTGTAACCGTTGATCTCATTAGTAATCAAGAACCTAACTCGCTCTTCCATAATTTTAATGACTTCACTACAGAGGGCTGTGCAGGCTATGAGTTTCACAGATTCACCACCCATTGGCTAAAGAAATTCCTTCTCATCTCAGTTCTAAAGGGTCATTACTTCACCCTGAGGCTGTGCCCTCGGGTCCTAGTCTCT
The DNA here is from genome assembly GCF_021869965.1 of Rhincodon typus. Lineage (NCBI taxonomy): Eukaryota > Metazoa > Chordata > Chondrichthyes > Orectolobiformes > Rhincodontidae > Rhincodon > Rhincodon typus. The sequence continues at coordinate 1,144 of NW_025974460.1, forward strand.
CCTACTAGTGGAAACATCTTCTCAACATCCACTCTATCCAGGCCTCTCAGTATTCTGCAAGTTTCAATCAGATCCCTTCCTCATCCTTCTAAATTTATAATTTAAACCTTCCATTCCTGGCATTATCCGGGTAAATCTCTTCTGAACCCACTCCAGCTTAGTAATACCCTTCTTATAACAGCGCGACCAGAATCGGAGACAGTACTCCAGAAGAAACCTCACCAATGTCCTGTACAACCTCAATATGATTTCCTAACACCTGTACTTAAAGGACTGAACAATAAATATGATGGCCTGGTGGTATTATCGCTGTACTGTTAATCCAGAGACCTAGATAACATTCCGGGGACCCAGGTTTGAATCCCACCACGGCAGATGATGGAATTTGAATTCAATAAAAAATATCTGGAATTAAGAACCTAATGACCATGAATCCACTGTTGATTGTCGGAAAACCCCAACTGGTTCGCTAATGCCCTTTAGGGAAGGAAACTGCCATCCTTACCTGGTCCGGCCTACATGTGACTCCAGTCCCACAACTATGTCGTTGACTCTGAACTGCCCTCTGGGCAATTAGGGATAGGCAATAAATGCTGCCTAGCCAGCGACGCCCTCATCTCCTTAATGATGAAAGGCAAATACAGATCCAGAGCCCTCAGCCGCTCCTCATATGACAAACCCTTGATCCCCAGGATCATTCTTGTAAATATTTTTGACATTTCATATCAATCCTAACATGATCTGGTAGGGAAAGAGTTGGTGTAATTTGGATGTCAAAGGTTCAATTAAGTCCAGATTAGACAGGAATATTCACAAAAATGCCACACAATGACCATCTCCAACAAGGGAGAATCTGACCATTATCCCTTGACATCCAATGACGTTAACATGACTGAATCCCACTCTATCAACATCCTGGGGGTTACTATTGACCAGAAACTGAACTGGATTAGCTATTTAAATACTGTGAACAGGAGCAGGTCAGAGTTCTTCATGGTAGACTGGTTAGCAAGGTTAGAGCACATGGAATAGAGAGAGAACTAGCCATTTGGATACAAAACTGACTCAAAGGTAGAAAACAGAGAGTGGTGGTGGAGGGTTGCCTTTCAGACTGGAGGCCTGTGACCAATGGCGAGCCACAAAGATTGGTGCTGGGTCCACTGTTTTTCATCATTTATATAAATGATTTGGATGTGAACATAAAGAGATATGGTTAGTAAGTTTGCAAATGACACCAAAATTGGAGGTGTACTGGGCAGCAAAGTAGGTTGCCTCAGAGTACAACAGGATCTTGATCCAATGGGCCTGCAGTCAGTAAGTCACCTCTTGACTCCCCAGAGTTTGTGTACTGTCCACTAGGGCAACCAGGGACGGGCAATAAATGCTGCCTAGCCAATGGTGCTCACATCCCATGAATGAGTATAAAAGAAGAGTTAGTGTTTTCTTACATTTTAACAGTTCTTTAATCTGTAGTTAAGGTAATGGGTTTACATGATGATTTCCTGCCTTTGGCTAATATTCCTTTTAAAGGTTGTTTGTTCAGTCCCTACCAGACCATGTTAGGATTGATATGAAATGTCAAAAATACTTACAAGAATGATCCTGGGGATCAAGGGTTTGGCGTATGAGGAGCGGCTGAGGGCTCTGGATCTGCATTTGCCTTTCATCATTAAGTGGATGAGGGCGTCACTGGCCAGGCAGCATTTATTGCCCATCCCTAATTGCCCAGAGGGCAGTTCAGAGTCAACCACATTGCTGTGGGTCTGGAGTCACATGTAGGCCAGACCAGGTAAGGATGGCAGTTTCCTTCCCTAAAGGACATGAGTGAACCAGATGGGTTTTTCCGACAATCGACAGTGGATTCATGATCATTAGAAAGTTAATTCCAGATATTTTTTATTGAATTCAAATTCCATCATCTGCCATGGTGGGATTCGAACCCAGGTCCCCAGAATGTTATCTAGGTCTCTGGATTAACAGTCCAGGTTTACACACACACACACACACACACACACACACACACACACACACACAAAATAACTCTTCACTATAAGCATTAGTCCACAGCAATAATGGCATTGCATTAGGAACCAACAAAGTGCCCTCAGAGATGGGTTTTGCTTTGACATGTTATCACCGAGCAATCTGCTGCTATTTATATCACATGTTTTTCCCTCAGACCAATTTATGGGACATAGACTTCGAGAATACAATCCCCTTCACTCTCAATCAGACTGATTCACAAGAAGTTCTAGACTTGAAACTCTGGTTCTCTCTCAACAGATGCTACCAGACCTGTTGATTTTCTCCAGCATTCTCTGTCTTTGTTTGAGACTGATTCGCAACTTTGCAATCCTTTCCCTGATGGAATCTTCAGGCTATCTCTCCTTTACTCCGTGCGTGAGTGATTGTGAGTATTTATGTTATATTTCATGAAAGTCTACAATTTGAAACAGTCCATCAAGATGGAAGGTCTCCTAAGAATTAGGATAAATACTTAAAAATGAAAAATTTTCATGATAATGGGGAAGGAGTGGATTCATTGGAAAGCTGTGGCTCAGAAGGTAACAGGAACCTTAGATCAAGTTGAAGAACCAACCCTGGGAGAGCACAGGATGCCATACCAGGAGCAGCACTAGGCATATCTGAAAATGAGGTGTCATTCCTGGCTACAAACAGGACAATAGACAAGGCTAAGTGATCCCACAACCAACAGGCCAGATCTGAACACTGCCGTCCAATCGTGAATTGATGGTCAACAATTAAACAACTCACTGGAGCAAGAGATTCCACAAATATCCCCATTCTCAATGACGGGGGCGTCCCAGATCATGAGTGGAAAAGGTTTAAGGCTGAAGCCTTCGCAACAATCTTCAGCCAGAAGCACCAAGTAGATGATCCATCTTGCCTTCCCCCAGCATCACAAATACCAGTCTTCAGCCAATTCGATTCACTCCACGGGATATCAAGACATTGGATACTGCAAGGGCAATGTGTCCTGACAACATTCCGACAATAATACCATGCTCCAGAATTTGCTGTGCCCCTCGCCAGAGTGTTCCAGTATAGCTATGCCACTGGCATCTATCCAGCAATCTGGAAAATTCCTACAAATTCCAATGTTCCAGCAATGTAATAGTGCTCAGTTTAGGTTCTGCCAGGGCCATTCAGCTCCTGATTACATTGCAGTCTCAGTCCGAACATGGTGACAAGAGCTGAATTCCAGAGGTCAGGTGAGAGTGACAGCCCTTCGCATCCAGATCATATTCAATCAAGTGTGGCATCAAGGAGCCCGAGCAAAACTGGAATCAACAGGAATCAGAGGAAAGCTCCACTGGTTGGAGTCACAGCCAGCATAAATAGAAAAGGAAAAAGATGGTCTGCTAAAATGTGTTTTGGATTAGGGGAAGGCAGATTTTTTTTAAAAAATAAGGATCTTGGCCACCGTAGACAGGGAACACCTATTTGTGGGCAAGTCTACAGCAAACAGTGGGAGGTGTACAAAATGGAACTGGGGAGAGTACAAGTCCAACATATTCCCTTTGGAGTGAAACGTAGGAGCAACAAGCCCACAGAACCTCGGATATCTACGAATATTCAGGATTGGTTAAGAAGAATAAGAGAGGCATTTAATATGTACAAAGGGAGCGAATCAATGGAAGCCCTAAAGGAGTACAGAAAGCGAAGCAGGGAGCTCAAGAAAACAATTGGAGTGCAAAGAGGGACAAGAGTAAAACACTGGCGTGTAAAATTAGGGAGAAATGGGAGGTGATGGCCTAGTATCACGGTACTGTTAATCCAGAGACCCAGGTAATGTTTTAGGGTCCCAGGTTTGGGAATCGCACTATGGCAGATGGTGGAATATCACTTCAATAAAAATTTGGAATTAAGAATCAAACGATGGCTGTGAATACATTGTTGCTTGTTGGGGAAAAAAACGATCTGGTTCATTAATGTCCTTTAGGGAAGGGAACTGCCATCCTTACCTGAGGCGGCATGGTGGCTCAGTGGTTAGCACTGCTGCCTCACAGAGCCAGGGACCTGGGTTTGATCCCACCCTCGGGTGACTGTCCGTGTGGAGTTTGCACATTCTCCCCATGTTGGCCTGGGTTTCCTCCCACAGTCCAAAGATGTGTGGGCTAGGTGGATAGGGTGTGCTAAATTACCCATAGTGTTCAGGGATGCATAGATTAGGTGGGTTATAGGGGGATGGGTCTGGGTGTGATTCTCCAAGGGTCGGTGTGGACTTGTTGGGCCAAAGGGCCTGTTTGCACACTGTAGGGATTCTATGATTGGTCTGGACTACATGTGACTCCAGACCCACAGTAATATGGTTGACTCTTAACAGTGATGGATGGGCAATAAATGCTGGCCTAGCCAGCGATGCCCTCATCCTGTGAATGAATAAAGAAATGAAAATTCAAGGAGGGCCACTGAAATCTCACCTCTTCTTCCAAACCAAGTGACAGATTGCTGGACGGGAACTGAGAAAAAGCACAGGGACAAATTACTTTCTGTCATTTTGTTTGAACATCTCTCTTGTCCACATTGAAAATATGGAAAATGGGGGGAAAAGACTTGTTTGGCTGACATTCGCACAACATTCAATTTGATGATGAGACATTTTGCTTTCCAATTGGCGTAGGAGCACAATGCCTGCCAATCTATTTGTTTTTGAGAGAGGGTAAATGTCATTGTCCCCTGTGGAACTGAATCTCAATCAGCTACTGGCAACTGTGCAACTTGACTATACTGTGGTTAACCATCTGTTTAACATTAATCTTATTTCCCTTTTGGAAGTTCTACTTTACTGTCCAGAATCTAACAGACTAATGTCTACTATTTATTTTTAAGCTGGTTATCATTTTCAATTTTTTTTCTTCTTTCCAGAAGGTCCTCCCTAAATTCTGTCTAATTAACAGGCAACTTGCAACTTTCACCATGCCTTTAATACCGTGGAATATCCTACCATGGAATATCACTGAACACAGTCCAACAAAATTTAACACAGAGTCACATACGAAAATATTGGCATCGTATCCACAAGCATCCAGTTCCTCCATCACCAACACTCTACAAGACGCATCGAATTGCATAGTAGGAGGTGATGGCCTAGTTGTTTTATTGCTGGGCTGATAATCCAGAGACCCAGGTAATGTTCAGTGAACCCAGGTTCGAATCCTGCCATGGCAGATGGTGGAATTTGAATTCAATTACAAAAAATCTGTAACCAAGAGCCTAATCATCAATCCATTGCCAATTGTCAGGGAAAAATGCACCTGATTCACTAATGTCCCTCCTTTTGGGAAGGAAATCTGCCATCCTTACCTGGTCTGGCTGATATGTGACAGCAATGTGATTGACTTTTAACTGCCCTCTGGGAATTAGAGATGGGCAATAAATGCTGGCCTGGCCAGTGAGGCCCTCATCGCTTGAATGAAGGGAAAAAAAAATTCAAAAGATCCTTTGAGAGCACCTTTCAAACCCACAGGCACTTTCATCTAGATGGACAAGGGCAGTAGATACATGGGAACACCATCCCCCCTGCAAGTTCCCCTCCAAACCACTCACCATTCTGACTTGGAAATATATCGCCATTTCTCCACTATCACTGGGTCAAAATCCTGGAATTCCCTCTCTAAGGGCTTTGTGAGTCAACCCATAGCACATGAACTGCAGTGGTTCAAGAAGACAGCTCACCACCACCTTCACCAGGGGCAATTAGGGACGGGCAATAAATGCTGGCAGACAGCCGTGCCCCTTCCCATCAATGAATAAAAAGGAAATCACAGATAAATCCAATAGAATGATCAATGAAAGAAAATTCCGTCCCTCAAAGAGTGCGATATGGCAGAAGCCAATATCACAGGGACACTACTGATATGGAGATGTTTAAAGGAAAACTAGATATGCACGTGAGGGAAAAGAATAAAGTGTTACAGCACAGGAGATGACCATTCATACCATTGTAGACATGCTGGCCATGTCAAGGAGCAATTCATATATTGTCCATGCCTGCCTACCTCTCTCCACATCCCTGCAGATTTCCCCTTTTCGAATATTTAATAAATTTGGAGAATGCCGATAAATGTATCGCTGTTCTCCCCTTCGCGTCCGTGTGGCTGATAAACAAGCTGCCCAGCCTCACCTTTATGTCACACCTTTCACAATCACCGCGAGTCTCAAAAAACACAATGCAGCCAGGGAAGTCCAGTTTGAGGTGTAGCCACTACTGTCACATCGAAGAATCAGCAGCTAATGTACACAGCAAGATCTCACAAACGTCAAGGTGATAATCACCAGATAATCTGTTTTTGTGCTCTCATGCTCTTTATCTCTAACACACTTCATCCCCTACACCACACCCTATCTGTATAACCTCCCCTAACCTTTACTCTCCTCTCTATTTCTATAACCTCCTCTAACCCCTACAACTCCTCCCTATCTCTATAAACTCCTCTATTCCCTACACCTCTCCCTGTCTCTATAACCTCCTTATCTCTAGAAGCTCCTCTAACTCTTACACCCCTCTCTATAACCTCCTCTAATCCCTACACCTCTCCCTACCTCTACAACTTCCTCTAACCTGTCCCTATCCCTTTAACCTCCTTCAGCCCCTACACCCCTCCCTATCTCTAGAAGCTCTTTTAACCCCTACATCTCTCCCTATCACTGTAACCACCTGCATTACCACAAACATCACTATTTCTGCAACCCCCTACAACATCTATCTTTGCAACATCCTCCAACTCACCTTAACTCTGTTATCTCTTCCACCCCTACAAACATCCTTAACTTTGTAACATCCTCCAATCATGCAAAACTCCCAACTCTGTAAACTCCTCTCACCCCTACAATGCTCCTGCCCTCTGTAACCATTTCCAGTCCCTACAATCCTCCTCTTCCAACAGTCCTACCCTTCCTATCTCTGTAAACATTGAACAACCCTCCAATATTTCTGCCCTCCTCTAATTCTGGCCTTTCAATCAGCCCTTGTTTTATTTGTTTCACCATTGGCAACTGTGGCTTCTGTTGCCTGAACCTCAAGCTCTGGAATCTCCAACACAGACCTTTCTATTTCTCTCTCCTCTTCTTTGTAAAAGGTTTAAATTTATTGTCTGCAATTCCTTTATGTGGCTCAGTTTTAAAATTGCGCTTGAAATTTGTTCCTGTGAAGCAACTTGGGTGTTTTACTGCAAAGGTGTTATTTAAATGCAAGTTGTTATTATTGTTGAGTTCAGCTTTTGAACGTAATACTGGGAAATGGTTCAAAGCCATATTTCTTGATACAGGGACAACAAGGTGCAGAGCTGGATGAACACAGCAGGCCAAGCAGCATC